>NC_028456.1:3270517-3271946 GCF_000263155.2 Setaria italica | reverse complement strand
TTAAAAAATACACTCGGCAAATCGGAACTTTGCCGAGTGTCAAATAAAAAACACTCGGCAAACCCCCTTCTTTGCCGAGTGTCAAAAAAAACACTCGGCAAAGAGGGTAGTTTGCCGAGTGTCAAAAAAAACACTCGGCAAAGAGGGGGGTTTGCCGAGTGTTTTTTTGACACTCGGCAAAAAAATATTTTTTTTTCCTCTTTTCACCATGAAATTTTTGGTACTCCCCACATACAACATGTGGTACTCCATGTTAAAATTTGGTATATTTTTGGATTTATTTGCTATATTTATTTAATTAATTGCATTTCAAGGAAATTTTGGTATAAGTCAAATTTGAACTGCAAGTGATTCAAATTATGGAACAAACTAAGTAGAAAAATGATATTCATGTTATTTGGCCCATTTTGAGACCTGGCCCATGAAATGAAAAGAAATTTCGAACATCTTGTTCAGGAAACACAACCATGAACGTGTGGCAGTAGTATTTTTAAATTGTAAAAAAAATAAGCAAAGTCTGAAAATCATGAGATTTGTCATGATGTGATGATATAGTACGTGGAGGCTGTGTAAAAAAATTGAGAAGGTTTTGCACATTTCATCATGTACAATGATTACAAACCGAAGCATCTCGGAAGAAGAATACTAACTTTGAGAGGATTCTATAAAATTTAGAGTCGAAGTGACGGTCAAGTTTGGTTTGACTACCAAACTTTTTGTATAGTCAATAGAGAACATATATTGGTTCGTGTGAAAATTTGGTATTTTTTTGAAACTGTTGGATATTTTTTAATTTTTTTTTTCAAAAAAACTTTGCCGAGTGTCCTACGTTGGACACTCGGCAAAGAAACCCTTTACCGAGTGTCCACATAGGACACTCGGCAAACCAGACGGGCCCCCCCTCAAAACAACCCCCACCCCCGCGCAGACCGCCCCCTACTCTCCTCTCTTCTTTCCCCACCCCGCTTCCCTCCTGCAGCCACCGCCGCCGCCGCCGCACGCGCCCCACCGGCTACAATCCTGAGCGTCACTTATGACTTCATTAAGCCAGAACAGTTCGATCTCTCGTGCGGGTCAGTCCCCATTACTGGCGCCTCGAAGGATCTAGGAAAGGATTACGATATCTCCTTCTCATGCTCTGGCGCATCACATACCTCTATTGTCCCTTGCACAGGATTCGAAGATGTGGCAAAGCAAATGAATGATGCTGCACAGAATGCAGGGCGAAAGGAGCCCACCATCTTGACGCAGAAGCTCGTTGTTACGGAAAATTAGATCATAAACGACGCTGCTAATAAAATTGCTAATCACTTCGGAAGCCTTGATATCGTGATCAACACTTGCTGGATACTTCGAGAAATGGGTAAGTGAAATAGCGCGATATAGAATTTATTGCAAGATTTGCTGGCTGATGCGGTCTCCACAGATT
>NC_028456.1:3264026-3267249 GCF_000263155.2 Setaria italica | reverse complement strand
AAGCCCAGGATATAGCGGAGACTCGACGTCGAGGGCCCAGGATACAGCGCCTTGAATGTTGCAGCCGGCTTGATGGTAGCGGCGCTGCGTGGCGCCAGCATGGATGGTAGCGGCCGACGGCTGCGTTGATGGTGTGTCGTCCTGGTGGTGCGGCCGCCGCTCCACCGGTTCCGGCGCTGCCGCCTCCTCCTCAGATCGGCCGGCGCGGGCGGCGCCCCTCCCATCCCTCTCGTCCGGCCGTTCCCTCCCGGCTGGCGGTGGTGATGATGCTGGCGGCTGGTGGCTGGCGGAGGCGGCCGGTGGCGGTGCTGGTGGTGGTGGCTGGCGGTGGTGGCCGGTGGTGGCCGGTGGTGCTGGTGGTGGTGGCCGGTGGTGGCTGGTGGTGCTGGCGGTGGCGGCGGCGGCAGCGGAACAGGTTTTTTTTATTTTTTTCAACAATTGTATGCCGAGTGTTTTTTGGCCACTCGGCAAAGTCTTTGCCGAGTGCGCGACAGAAAACACTCGACAAATCCTTGTTTGTCGTCACAAAGTTTGCCGTGTGCCGTTTGCCGAGTGTTACACTCGGCAAATGGCTCGCCGAGTGTATTTCGCCCTTCGCCGAGTGCCCCTGGCACTCGACAATTTTCTTGTTTCCCGTAGTGCCTGCTAAGCCTGCTCGAGCCTGCTCTCGGCAACACCCAGGCAGGGTCAGGTGCTTAAACATAACGGGCTAACTACTTGAGGAAATTACATAGCCTAAAAGAGCATGATGCGCAAGAATTTCTTCTATGCCCAATAAAACTCCAACTTATTAAATTATTAAATGTTCTATATTTTGCTACATAATTTTTGTATTGTCCTTTTACAGCTCCGAAACTACTCGGCGTGCCTCTTGTTGCTCGGCCGACCTCTGTGGCTCAGGGCGGGAGGTGACTTAGCATGGCTCCGTGGCTCGGCTGGCTCCTAGGCTTGGGGGCTAGGCGCTACAGACAACTCGGCGTGCTTCCTGTTGCTCGGCTGACCTCTCTGGCTCGAGGCGGTAGGCGACTCGGCATGCTTCCATGGCTCGGTTGGCTTCCAGGCTCGGGGGCTGGGTGCCACAGATGACTCCGCGTGCCTCCCGTTGCCCGGGCGACCTCTCTAGCTCGGAGCGGGAGGCGACTTAGCGTACTTCCATGATTTAGTTGGCTCCCAGCTTGGGGCCTAGGTGGCTTACTTTGGTCGGCGTGCCTCCTTAGCTCTGCCTCGTGCTCGGGGCTAGGCGCCAATTTCGGGTCGGCATGCCTCCTTGGCTCACCAGTCCTTGCGCTCGGTGCTGGGTGCCCATCCTAGTCGCGTACTCGCGATTTCACGATTTGGGCGCCTGTTTCAGGTCTACGTACCTTCTTGGCTCCGCCAGTCCTCACACTCGGGGGCTGGGCGCTATATTTGGATCCCTTTTACGATGAAAATACTACATCAGATTTTTAACCATTGGATCGATTATTTTAATCGCTTCAATGCTCGGGGGCTACTCCATATGGAGTGTGTCTTGCAATGCCCTCCATGTGCTTTCCTTCGATGTACAGGATGCTAGACATCCCGGAGCTTGGCAGCCGCATAGCTATGAACTTTTGGTCAGTGGAAGTTTTAATTTTTCTTCCTTTTTCTGAGCACTGCACAACCTCTCCATCACTATGACGACACCGCAACTTCAGCGAGTGCATTACAAGCTTCGTAGTGCATCCGTCAAGCTCCTGTTCGACTCCACATTGCTCGGGGAGCTTAAGGGATAAGTCCATAAGGGTACCCACGGGTCCCCACCGACCAGGATACTGGTCGGTCCTGATAGGTGGGTCCAACCGATAACACCGTGTGAGCTAAGGCATGAAGATACTCATTTATCTTATCTATTGTTTATGGTTATAAACTTATGATCCTTGTAGCATATAAAATTACATTATAAAAATAAAAAATTGATAGTTAAATTATTGGTTAAAGATTGTAAAGTTTAAATCTTAACATGCGTGTACGTTTTGAAAAAAAGAGGAAGAATGTCTTAGAGCAACTCCAAAAAGCTGCTAATCTTATCCCCAATACCTTCTTAGGGAAAAAAGGAGAAAAAAACTCCAACCGTCCACCCAAAACTCCCCTAAAAGGTTGGCGACGCGAAAAAAATGCCCACTCGCCCCACATACTTTCGCGACGCGCTGTCTTCCCCAATCCGCCCCCGACCTCTTACCCGCACGCGCGCACCGGCGACGAGCACAACTACTTCCGCGTGGCGCAGCTCGGGGACCTCGACGCCCTCGCCGCGCTCCTCGCCGCCGAGCCCTCCCTCTCGCGCCGCGCCCTGCTCTACGACCACCTCTTCGCGCTCCACATCGCCGCCGCCAATGGGCGCATCGAGGTCGCTCCTCTTCTCCAGTCACCCACGTCATGGATCCCCATCTCATCCGGTTCTTCTCCTCGGCCTCTGACATCTTGCTGCTTTCGCTGCAGGTGCTGTCCATGATCTTTATCACGGGGTGCCGCCGGACGTGGTGATTCGGCACAAGCAGGTGCTGGATCCTATCAAACTGATGCCTTTTTTTTTGCAACTTGCAAAGATCTCTTGCTAGCTGCTGAAAAATCTCCGTTGTTTTCACCGCCGGAAAGAACAAAAATCTCATCTTTTTTTCTGCTTGCTTGCTTCTTGCTTGTGCTCCAGACTCCGCTGATGCTCACGGCGATGCGGCCAATGTGAGAAAAGCGTCAAATTCCTTCTCCTAATGATTCCGCCGCTTGAAAGACTCACTCGCTAATCATGAAGCTGTTCGATTTGTGCATCAGATCTTAATGTTCGATTCGGTGCACGCGCAGAGCTGCCTACACCACGCGGCCTACTTCGGCCATGTCGACTGCCTGCAAGCCATCCTCTCGGTGAGATCTTTGTCTCCTTGTGGCTCGCTTCTCTTCCTAAGTCACATTGCAAACGCTCTCTGCTGCAGCCTAAGTAAATGGATCCAATTATGACGACTTGATCTTTTTTAAATTATTGGGGGTAGTTTTAGCATTCTGTTGTGTCCTAATATATTTTTAGAAAATTTTTTTTTAGCATAGCTCCCAATATCTCGTTTTGGAGAAATTTTTTTTGGAACTCTTGGAGTTGCCCTTGTACCGTGCATCCTATTCGTGTCTTAAATATAATCTTAAATTGATGCGTGCCTTAAAAAAAAGAAATGGAAGTATAGTATGCAATCAAGGCAAAGGGGTGGAAGCAAAT
>NC_028456.1:3262698-3263610 GCF_000263155.2 Setaria italica | reverse complement strand
CTAACTTGGCAAACTCATTATGAGGAGAAAGAAGGGGAAAGTTTCATTTATCCCCATAAAAATCAATAAGCTCGATTACCAATCTCCATGAAACTTGCATTGATGATGTTATAGTTCCATCACATGATACATTTAATCATAGCACCATGCAAGAATTAAATGATGAACTTAACTTTCCAATTTGCCAACGAGAGGCCTGAAGGCACAACGGGTGGCGACAAGTAGCGCCCCAACAAAATCTTTTCTCATGGACGACAAATCTATGTGCGATGCACGAAATCGTTTCGGAGCGCCGCAACAAAATGCAAGGCGTGTAGCTGTTTTCAAGCACGACTGTAGCGTGAGTACTACATTCCAGAGAGAGAGAGAGGAATATATTGATCACTTATTGTGATGTTGTGTGCACGAGCAAGGAAAATACCCATTTATCAGTCACTGCTCGTACACAAAGTACGTAGTTTGTTCATTTTCATCACAATCGTGACATATATCCCGACCATAGTTAGAGCCGGTACTGATGGTTACATCAGTATTATTGGTTCAAATGGTCACATCTCCAGGAGGCACATTAGTACCGATTGCCAATATGATCATATCCCCAGAAGGCATATTAGTACCGATTGGGTACTAAAATGAAGGCTCAGTAGTACCGCCAACCGGTATACACCAACCGTCTAAGTTGAACTTGATAAAAATACCAACGAAAAGATTCATGAAAAAGAAAGTGATTAATGATTGCACGTAGCCATATCATCGTTGGACTTGCACAGAAGCATGCAGAAGCAATCTCAACTTCTTTACATCACGCCCATATTCTCGATGTATGTATCTCGGAGCATCTTCTTCCCCACGCCAGAGAGTCATCCAACAAGAATGGTCTTCATCATGTGGCTTGTCTGCTCCATCGAGTAG
>NC_028456.1:3115303-3262598 GCF_000263155.2 Setaria italica | reverse complement strand
CTAATTAAAGTTGTGGCCCACAATGCAATCTGCAACCTCTTAGGTTAAATGTTGATAAGAAAGTATGAAGTTTGAATCTCAAAATACATGCGTGTCTTATAAAAAAAGAAATGTAGGGAGTACAATTTGTTCATTTCATGATATTTATGGCCTGGCGATGTGGTGGCACATAGCAGTAGAGTATGATAATGCAATGTAATATCGTGGCACTATTGTGAGTCTATCCTCAACTATGGGGTAAACCTTGCAATTTGGTTCCTTTTTTCTTAAGGTAGGAAATGCTTTGCGTCCAACCTCATTGGTACAACTCTATTACAACTGCTTACAGAAAGTGCTTTAAACCCCCTTTAATTTTAATTTATTCTATCCGATTCAAAAATACATACATTTTAGGGTTTCTGCTAGTTATTTTTTTAACTATGACCATAGAAATAGATTGAAAATATGAAACATATGTTACTAGATTATAAAATTACTTTAAATAAAATTGTTAAATTATCTTTATTTGTAATGCCATGTTTTCATATAAACCATTGGTCAAAGTTTTACCATCTATATGACATATTTTGAATATAAGGGAGTATATATTTATTAAAATGAAAACACGTGTATGTTTTCAAGTATAAAGTTAATTAAAATCCCTGCAAAACTGTAATAAACAAATAAAGTATGTAGCACCAATTTATTTTTTCTCGAACAAGAAGGAGGGCTGCGTATTATCGTATTAACAAGAGAAGATAGAGTCCTATATAGAGACCCAAACACACACCCACACACTGAAACCTTAATAAGATCCTAATCACCGATCACAGCATTGAGACGACCACTAGGGAAACAGAACCCCTCTGGCGTGTAGCTCCAATTTCTTACTGAGTCTCCCCCTCGATATCAATTCCTTAATTTGGTGAATATATTGCGCGCATACAAGGGTTATGCTTCGAAGGCCTTTTGGCGATGAGAATTATTGATAAGGTGCATATAGACGGCACATGACGAAACATGGCCCTTGGAGTCCACATGCACTCACCGTGCCTAATCGATCAAGTGTGTGCTTCGTTTTCTATTTCCAAAGCAACTGAAACTCTTCCGGCTTGCCAGATTCCAAGTGCAAATAAATTATGCCCATGTGTGTGTGGATAATCATGCCGCAGTCCGCGCAAGGCCTTCCTGCCCCCAAAGCATTGCAATATCTAATTAAGCGAGTCAGCGCCAGTTTGATTTTCTGGTGCGTGGTCTAACTCTCTACATCAGCAGTTCGTTGACATGCATGATCATCTGCTATTTACTAATTTTATTTTGATTTCTGGGAGCAACAAGCCTTTTATTCTTGGAAAATTCGTGTGAAATGTCTACATAACTATTCTCTTTTTACCCAAGTCAGCAGAGGATGCTCTTGGCTATATTTATATTTATAAATATATGAGGGAAAAAACATATGCACAAAGAAAAAAAAGTATAAGGGCGCTAAGCCCAAAGAAAACCTCTACTGGTATTACTAGCTATATACAGACTCCCTTTAAAACATCTATGTTAATCTTTATGAGACGCACTAGTTAGAAAATCTAGAAAAAATTATGCTATTACTAATGCAAGACTCCTTTTGAAAATAACAAGAAGAATATCCCCCATCTCACACCCAAAAATTTAGTGAGTATTGACCCTTTTTGCGGCTCCAAATTAAAACAAATCATCACATTTATGCGAACTGAGAGTAGCTTAATTAGGCCCCGTATGGCAACCAAGTGCTAAAGTTTAGCACAGTGCTAAAGTTTAGCACCCTCAAATAGAAGGTTAAAGTTTAGCACCTTGGGATGTTTAGATAGGGTGCTAAACTTTAGCACCTTTGGTGGCAAAAGACAATTATACCCCTCCTTTCCCTCCTCTCCTCTACCCCTCCTCATCTTCTTCCTTCAGTATCCCTCATCTCTGCCACCTCCCGTCCCCGTCAACTCCTCCTCCTACTCCTCCATTGACGCCTCAGCCTCCGCCGCATTCGCCGCCGCGCGGCCCCACCTCGCGCATCTCCTCTCCCACTCCCTCTACCGCCGCTCGCTCGCCGTTCCCCCTTCCCCTAGTCCCCTTCCCTTCCCTTCCCCACGAAATCGCACCGTCAAATCCCCTAGCCCCGACGCCCCCGCACGGCCAGATCCCACCCGCCTCGCTGCCGTGGAGCTCGTGAAGGTGCGCGCCACTGCCTCTAACAACAGGGACCCCGTGGAGCGTGTGGCGTTCTACTTCGCGGAGGAGCCGGAGGGGCCCTCGGGCAGGGCCGGGCGGAGGCTCGGAGGTGGGCCAGCACCGCGGCCGCGACTAGGATGAAGGAGTGCAGGCTGTGCCACGGGGACGCCGACGCCGACGCTGACGAGGGCCACAACGCGACAGCGCTGACGGAGCTGTTCGTGGAGGGAGGCACGAGTGCCTGGACCGGTGGCGGAGGGAGGCACGGCGGCTTGGGGAGGAGACGAAGCCACGGCTAGAGGGGAAGGCGCGGTGGTAGGGCTCAGATCCGGCGACCGCCATCCTCTCCGCCTCCTCGATCGACTCGACCGCGCCGCTCGGGGAGGCCCAGATCCGCCGCGCACACCGGCGGGAGGGGCGACTGTGGATGGTGGCCAGCGGAGGAGGAGGTGCCAACGGAGGCGGCGGCGCCAGCGGAGGCAGCGAGGCCGACGGAGGTGGTGTGGCCGGTGGAGGGCGGCGGGGGACACGCGGTACAGGAGGGAGAAGAGGGGCAATGGAGGAGAGAGAGAGAGGGGCAACAGGGGAAAAAGTAGGCTTGGGACCACTTTTAGCATCCATTAGCACCCCTTGGGTGTGCTAAAGAAAATAGGGGTGCTAAACTTTAGCACACACCTTTTAGCACTCTTGTTTGGGAGCTCAAGTGCTAAAAGGGTGCTAAAAGTGGGGTGGTAAAGTTTAGTACCCCTTTCCAAATAGGCTCTTAGTTATGTTCCTGGCGGTGTAATATGCCTACTAAATTAACGTGTTTGCTTTTAGTGGTAGGTGACATGCCTGTCGACAATGAGGCACATGTGGTGACTTCATCAATCTAAATATCTGATAGCTCCATCTCGGATGTGCATTTATTAGGGCTGTGAAAGAAAAGACTCGTGGAAGAAATCGACGCCCCGAGACATGCCGGCAAGAAACAAAAGCGGTTTTGACCTTTTCCAATTCCTTCGCAATCACTCTCCATCATCAGTTCGTTGCTACACATGGTCAGCTGCCATGTGCTAAATTCCTTCTTATTCCCACGAAAGACTGTTAAGCTTTCTGTTGCAAAACCTTGTGTGCAATTTCAGTGTTCTAAATGGGCATTCTTTCAAAAATGCAATGCTCCAAGATAGAATCAGCTTCAGCTTGATTAAAAGCCACCCCGGTTTGCTCTCCTCCCCGCACTTTGCCGTGTGTGCAATTTCAGTCTTTTGAGAAGGAAACAAAGTTCCATTAGACATGTGCCCCAGGCAAATCGCCGGACACCAACGAAGCTACAGAGTCTGGTAGACGGTCTTGCCACAACAGAGGACTGTTTATACAGTTCAGGGCCATGGCCGCTAGAGTATCATCAATCACATTACAATATCTGGACATATGAGAAATAATACATTCAGAAAATTCATTATACATTATAGCTTTGATATCGCTTAACAAAGAGACTATGACCGATCCGTCGATGCCTCCAAAATAACGCGCCTCATCCCTAATTCAGCAGCATGCTCAAGACCTTTCATACAGGCAACTGCTTCAGCAGGTTGAGCAGACAATAGAAGATTTGCTAAGCCAGCACCTGCTGCAATGATATTGCCATAGTGATCTCTGACAATAAAACCCCACCCAGCCTTATTTGATCCAGGGATAGAAGACCCATCACAATTGATCTTATAGACATCTTCTGGTGGAGCTCTCCATTTTGGTCTGCTAGTTCAGGTCTTAGTCTGCTTCCCTGAATGAATTGTATCTTTCCACACCTGAAAATGGAACAAAGTGTCATTAATCACCTCTTGTGCATTTCTTTTCCTTTCACCTAAATTTGCCTTATTGCGTGCAGACCACCAACACCACATAAATAAGATTATTTTACATTGTCAATCAGCATCAAAACTTCAAATTTTCTCCAACATTGCCTTCGGTGAATTTTCAGCCATTAGCATAACTCTCTTATCCTCCATATTTAGCAGCTGCCAGCCAAGTTTAGCCTCCTTGCATTTAAAAAAGAGATGGCCTGAATGTTCATCAAACCTCGAGCGCATTGGGCACAATGTATCTAGGCTCACTTCCCTTCCGGCAATATTTAACTTCACCTGCAAAGCATTATGAGCCACATGCCAGACAAACATTTAGATTTTGTTTTGTACATTCAGATTCTATATCTTACTCCAATCAAAACCACTTCCTTGTAAGGTTGATGCATCACAATTATTTTGGTGATCCCTTATCTTTGTGCCTAGAACATAAGCAGATTTAATAGAAAAGTTTCCTTTAGGATTTGGGTGCCATGCAGGGAAATCTTCCCTCTGAAAAGAGATCGGTAGTGACGAAATGATATTCTGGAAAAAAAAGTATCCCATACGAGCTGTTCATCCTAGTCTTTAGTAACAGGATTGATCAGTTCTGACATATTTTAAAGGATGGATGCACCCCTTGGAGTGATGACTCTTCTTGTATTTCCTTGAGGGATCCATGCATCCCTTCAAATATTAATAGAGTTTCCATCACCAATCCTCCACATCAAACCTTTCTTCGGTAGTTTCAGGCCCTTCAGGATGCTTCGCCATGTGTAGGATATTCCTTCCCTTAGCCCGGCTTCTAGTATGCCGCCCACAGGAAAATATTTGGCACGAAGGACTTGAGCACACAAGGTATCTGGACACACTAATAACTGCCATACTTGCCTGGCCAACATGGCTATATTAAACACATGTAGGTCTCGGTAGCCCAGACCGCCATTTCTCTTTGTTCTTATAATTTTCTCCCAGCTTACCCAATGAATTTTGTTTACTTTATCCTGTTGACTCCACCAATACTGCCCAATCATTGATGATATTTCCTCGCATAATCCCTTCGTTAGATCAAAACATGACATGGCATAGGTTGGTATGGCTTGTGCAACTGCTTTGATCATAATCTCCTTTCCTGCTTTTGAGAAGAGTTTCTCTTGCCAACCTTGAATTTTGGTCCAAATCCTTTGCTTGATGTACTCAAACGTGCGCTTCTTTGACTTGCCAATGTAAATTGGCAGGCCTAGGTACTTCTCATTATTGGCGGTATGCTCCACCCCTAATGTTGTCAGCACTTGATCCCTCACATGTGATGATGTATTTGGGTTAAACATAATAGAGGTTTTCTCGTTATTAATCATTTGTCCTACACATCCTCATACAGATTCAAAATATGCTGTAGGCAATTAGCACTAGAGGCTGTTGCATTGATCAACATCAATGTATCATCTGCGAAAAATAAATGGCTGATTCTAGGGGCTCCCCAGCATATGCGAATTCCATGGATACTGCCATTTTCTTCTGCATCTTTAATTAGAGCAGAGAGAGCCTCTGCACACATGATAAAAAGGCATGGAGATAAGGGGTCTCCCTGCCTAAGTTCGTGCTATGGCTTAAAAGGTTCAATGTACTCCCCATTTATTTTGATCCTATAGCATACAGCGGTAACACACTTCATAACAAGCTCTATCTACCTCTGCGCAAATCCCATTTTCCTCATCATCTTCTCCAAGAAATGCCACTCAACTCGGTCATAAACTTTACTCATGTCAAGTTTGATAGCTGCACAACCTTCTTTGCCTCTTCTTTTGTTTCTTAGATAATGGGTCATCTCATAAGCAAGGAGTACATTATCAGTTATTAATCGTCCCAGCACAAAGGTGCTTTGTGAAGGAGACATAATATCTGGCAGTATTTTCTTCAAAAGATTGGCGAGGACTTTGGAAATTAATTTATATAAAACATTGCACAAGGTGATAGGTGTAAATCTTTAAGTTTATTCAGATTCTTTACCTTAGGGTTGAGCATAATGATGGTGTCGTTCCAGCCCTGTGGCATAGGATTGATTGATCTCTGGATTAGGAGGCAAAGAATATATATAATACTACACGGAAGCAGCTATGTCCTGGATAGATGTCTCTCAGAATCCTGAATCCATGGAGGTTACTGTTAAGTGGGATTGAAATCTGCATGCATGGTACATGAAGACAGCCATTCAAGCTATCTGAATTTAGTCTAAACGGCAGGTACACTTGAGGAGGGGAAGAAGGAACTAAAGGCAAAAATAACTTTTTGCATTAGTCTCATGGCAGCATTGAGCACCACATCACTATAAGGACGAGTTTGACCCAAAAACAAAAATTGAGGGACTATATTGGCCAATCTAAAAGTTAAGGGACGAACTTGACCCTTGAAGTAAAGTTGAGGGATCCAAATGCCTATTTTGCCATCAATCTATTATTTTCCCGAGCCATATTCTCTTTCATGGTATCATGAGTCTGGGTTCTCACCCCGATTCACCTTCCACTGTCCTAGCGCAGCCGTGCGGCTGCACCCCAACTTATGCAATTCCCGAGATATATTCTCTTTCATGGTATCACAAGTCCAGGTTCTCACCTCGATTCACCTTCCGCTACCCTAGCGCGACCCTACGGTTGCACCCCAACCTGTGCGTCGGTGATCTGTCGCTGCTGCCACCATGGTTGGAACCCCCCACCTCTTCCCTCGCACTGCTGCCGCCGCCGCCTCCAAGGCGCCTGCTGGTCCGGTCGACGACGATGCCGCGTGCCAGGTCCATACGGACGCCGCCAAGGCAGAGCACACCAACGCCCTTGCCCACGCTGAACAAGCCGAGACAGAGGCGGCTGCCACCGCCAAGGATTGTGAGGTTGCCGCTGCTCACAACTGCGATGCCCTGGAGTGTGCCACTCGAGCATGCACCGCCGCCGCTGATCCACCCTCTGACGACGACCATCATTCAAACGTTGACGACCCCGACGATGCTGCCATCCATGATGCCATGCTAGTCCATGATGCCGCCACCCTTTTAAACCTTCATGCCTAGGCCGTAGCCATCCAGAACATCCTTAGCCTTGTCCACATCATCCTCGATGTCTCCTCCGGCAACTATCCCAAGTGGCACGATCAGTTTCTCCTCACCCTGAGCAAGTATTCTTTGCAGGGCCATGTTCTCTTCAACAACCTTGTGACAAGATACCCGAACTGGGCACGCATGGATTGTGTTGTCAAGTCCTGGTTGTACGGCACCCTCTCCACTAATCTTGCTGACTCAGTCCTGGAGTGTGGCTCCACCATGCGCGTTGCCTGGCTCACCATCGAGACTTAATTCCTTGGGAATTGAGAGACGCATGCCCTCTACCTCAACATCCAATTTCACAACTTCATCCAGGGTGATCTCTCAATCGCCGACTACTGCTGGCGTCTAAAGGGGATCGCAGACGCCCTCGGCGATCTTGGCGAGGTCATCACCGACTGCACCCTCATCCTCAACCTCCTGCGTGGCCTTAGCGAACGCAACTCCAACATCACCTTCCACCTCCGCCAGCTTCCTAGACACCCACACGGACCTGCTCACCTTCACCAATTGGCCGTCTGCCCCCTCCTTCGCCCTCGTCATCACCACCGGTGGCTCCTCAATGGCTACCTCGCCCGGCACACAATGCCCAACCGCCCAGCAACCCACCTTTGGTGGCGCGAGCCCTAGGGACACTAGCTCCAAGCCGCCCAAGTCGTGTCGTGGCAAGCACGGTGGCGGCCGCGGCAGACAGGAAAGCGGCCAGTAGGGCGGCCAAGGTGGCAGCGGTGGTGGCTTCCAGCCGCTAGCAGGCGGCGGCGGTAAAGGGCAGAGCGGTAGCGGTAGTGGTGGCCACTGGCCCTCGTTACTCAATTTGTGGACTAGGTCCATACAAATGTGGCTCAGTTCCTGGCCGCCCCTCAGCCTGCAGCAGTAGGCCCAGCTCACCCAGCACCAGGCGTTGCTGGCCTAGCACGCTACGCAGGGTCCTCTAGCTGACCTCCCAGTTCCCCCCCAGCAGCAGCAAGCGCAGTACTACCGTACGCCGGCACCCTTGCCAGCAATGGCACTTGGGGTTACAACTCGATGGCCGCCTCCCCTTCCTGGGATCAGCAATCCCTGGCGTCGACATTTAGCACCATGACGTTGAATCAACCTCAAGGCAATGACTGGTACTTCGACTCAGGTGCTACTTCCCATATGATTTCCGATCCTAGCACTCTTTCACATTCTTCTTTACCGCGGTATCCTGCTCCTACCTCTATTGTTGTCGGCGATGGTTCTTTGTTACCTGTCACCCCCACTGGTGCTGCTTTTCTTCCTGGTTCATTACGTCTTAATAATGTCCTTGTCTCTTCGAGCCTTATTAAGAACTTAATTTTGGTACAGCAGTTTACTTCCTATAACAATTGCTCAATTGAATTTGATCCTACTTGTTGTTCTATGAAGGATCTACAGAGTCGGAATGTCCTCATCAGATGCAATAGCTCCAGCAGTTGTACCCGCTCCGCTTTCTAGCTGCCACCGCTCTTGCTGCCGACACCACCTCGTCACTATGGCATTGTCGCCTCGGCCATCCTGGTCAAGAAGCTATGGCCAAGCTCGCTTCATTCATTCCTCATTGTAATAAAGAAGCCAACTCCACTATTTGTCATGCGTGTCAATTAGGTCATCATGTTCATCTTACTTTCCATGCGTCATCGTCACGTGCTTCTAGCATGTTTGATTTAAGACATTGTGATCTATGGACATCGCCCGCGCCTAGTGTCGCTGGTTACAAATATTATTTGGTCATTCTTGATGATTTTTCACATTATCTCTGGATGTTCCCTCTACAACTTAAGTGTGACATGTTTACCACCATAGCTTACCTTTCCTCCCATGTGGCTACTCAGTTCGACACCAACATTAAGGCCCTCCAGTGCAACAATGGTCGATTGTTCAATAACTCCAACACCCGCACGTTCTTCCTCATCCGCGGCGCCTACCTGCGTATGTCCTACCCATACACCTCCTTGCAGAATGGTAAAGCTGAGCGCATAATTCGTTCCACAAACAATATTATCCGCTCCCTCTTGTTTCTGGCTGCTATACCTCCTAGCTACTGGGTGGAGGATCTGTACACTGCCACATACCTTCTGAACATCTTGCCCACCAAGACTCTTCAGTTCTCTACACCGCACTTTGTTCTGTTTGGCACTGCGCCCTTATATGAGCATCTATGCGTCTACAGGAGCAAATGCTATCCGAACCTCTCCGCCACCACTGCAGACAAGTTAGCACCTTGCTCTGCTCTATGTGTCTTCCTTGGATACTCAGCTCACCACAAGGGATACCACTGCCTTGACCTCCTCTCCAACAAGATCATCATCTCTTGCCATTCGTCTTTGATGAGACCACATTTCCCTTTGCTGAGCGCCATCCATTACCATCTCCTGCTGATTATGATTTTTTGGGTGATGCCACTAATGCTGTGCTAACTCCTATTGGACCATCGTAGCACCCTCTCCGTGCAGGATCCCCTGACGCCCCTCCCGACCCATCCGCATTGCCACATGCGGCCCCAGGAGCTTCCCCTGCGTTGCCACACGCGGCCCCCGACAACGTGACGTGCCCCTCGACGTCCCTCCCCGACGCCACTAGCTTGCTGCCTTGCGCAGCTGGCCTGTAGCCTGGGTTGTCACCGGTAGGCTCTTTTCCACCTTGGCTGGCTGCCGAGGATGGCGTCTCCCGCTCGCTCGCCGGCGTGCGGCCTGCCGTGGCCGGCCCGGCTCCCTACCGACCCTGGTCGGTCCTCACTGGCCCCTCTCTGACTTGGGGCACTTCTACACCTGCCGAGTCCCCACGCTGGCCCCCGCGCCCACACCCACGTCAGCCCCCGTGCCTAGGCCGGCACGGGCTCCGGCTCCAGTGCCAGCCCCTTCGCCCCTGCCTAAGGGAGCTATGCCCATTTCCCCTGTGGTCAACCAGCACATCATGACCACTAGGGCCAAGCAAGGGTTCTGGATGCCGGCGCTATATCACCTCACCCCCTGTCACCCGTCCCGAAGATCTTTTGCAGTGCCCTTGCTGATCCCAATTGGTGGGCTGCTATGGAGGAGGAGCACTATGCCTTGCTAAAGAACAACGCCTGGGATCTCATCTCGCACCGCCGCGAACCTACGGTATCTCCAGCAAGTGGATATTCAAGCACAAATTCAAGGAAGATGGCTCACTAGAACGCTACAAGGTGCGTTGGGTCCTTCGTGGGTTCAATGGCCAGGTGTGGACTTCGACAAGACTTTCAGCCCCGTCGTGAAGCCTACCACCGTTCGCACTGTGCTGTTCCTTGCATTGTCTCGCCGCTCGCCAATTCATCACCTTGATGTGAAGAATGCCTTCCTGCATGGGACCTTGACTAAGACCGTGTACTGCTCACAGCCCTCCAGATTTGAGGACCCTGCTCAACTTGACTTCATCTGCCGCCTCAACAAGTCCCTGCACGTTCTGAAGCAGGCCCCCCGTGGTTGGTACAGCCGCTTTGCAGGCTTCTTGGCTGTCTATTGGGTTTGTGGAATCAAAGTTTGATACCAGTATTTTCGTGTTCCGTCGCAGCTCCAACATGGCTTATTTGCTCCTTTATGTCTATGACATCGTCCTCACAGCTTCCTCCATGGATCTCCTCTGGCGCATCATCTCAGCTTTGTAGCAGGAGTTCTCCATGAAGGACCTCGGTGAACTTCATCACTTCCTGGGGATGCATGTTCAGTGGCGTGAGGGTGGATTTCTTCTTTCTCAGAGGCAGTGTATGCTGGAAATTTTGGATTGGGCTGGTATGGCGGACTGCAAACCTTGTTCTACTCCAGTTGACACCAATCCCAAGGTTTCTGTAGCCACTGGCGCGCCTCTTTGGGATCTGTCTAACTTTTACAGTTTGGCTGGCGCACTACAGTACCTTACCTTCACTCGGACGGACAATGCTTATGCTGTTCAGTAGGTTTGCCTCTATATGCATGCCCCGCGGGAACCTCGTCTGGCTGCCTTGAAGTGGATTCTTCGCTACATTCATGGTACTCTTCACCTGGGCCTTCACCTACATCCTTCCAGTATGGATGATCTTGTCGCCTATTCAGATGCAGACTGGGCTTGCTGCCTAGACATGCGCAAATCCACATCAGGTTATGCGGTGTTTCTCGGTGACAACCTCATCCCATGGTCCTCCAAGCGCCAGGTGACTGTTTCCCGCTCCAGTGCCAAAGCTGAATACCGCGCGGTTGCCAATGCTGTGGCTGAAGCCACATGGTTGCGTTAGCTCCTTCTCGAGTTGCACCCCCCCCTGCCATGCTACAGTGGTGCAACATCAGCGCTGTCTACATGTCCAGCAACCCTGTTCAGCACCAGCTAACTAAGGACATTGAGATTGACCTCCACTTTGTTCGTGAGCGCGTCGCGCTTGGCCATGTCAAGGTTCTTCATGTTCCTACCAGCTCACAGAGAGACTTTCCTTCATCGATCTTCGTGGAGTTTCGGTCCAGTCTGAACGTTCAAGGCAATGACCTTCATTGCCTTGAACGTTCAGACTGCGGAGCATGTCAGCAAGCATTATAGGCCGGCCCTATGGGCCATGGGTGGTAGGCTGCGCCAACCCTTTTGTCTGTGCGCCTCCCCCTTCGGGGGATGTATAGATGGATATTGGATTAGGCAAGGATCACCGTCGGTTGGTATTGTTTTCCAAACCCTAGGTCATCCTTGCCGATACATGTATATAAGTTTAGGCTCTCCATAATCAATCTACCATTTTCCCGAGCCATATTCTCTTTCATTCCCGTTAGACACGCTCCTAAGCAACTTTAACATATTACAAAACAGCATCTAAAATACTTGGACCACTAAGGAATATCTGTATAATTATAAATAGCATCATTCTGATGCATCAGCAGTTCAGCACAGATCCCATTTCAACATCAGTTATACTCTTGGTTAGATAAGTGTGTGTTTTTTTGGAAAAAAAAAAGTCATCCCTTTTGAGTGCTGAACATTCTGTCCTTGTCGAATAGGATGGTCCCTATATGCTACTGGGCTGACTTTTGGCCTTTTTTTTTCAGGATGAGAAGAACAGGCGTGAGCAGAGGCTTTAGCTGCCCAAAGTGGAAGGTTGGAAGGTTGTGTAAATGATGGCGTCAGATTGTTCCCTGAACTACCAGCAGTACCTTCTCTATCATAGAGAATGTGCTAAGATTCCAAAGCTGTCTTGCTCTGTTTGCGATGTCATACTCATGCGGCGTTTTATTTCTGTGTATGCAGGAACATGCACGCGGTCGCGAATTGCTGGGCCTAGGCGACGCGTTTGCTGCTGCTGCGAATCTCGTCTGGCCCGAGCAGAGAAGTGGGCTTCTGTGCACTACTGATCAATCTGAAATGAAAATCAGCTTGGTATAGGAATTCAATTCTTCAAACTAGAAAAGACATAAGGAGCTTGTAGAGTCGTTAAGGGGTGCTAGGTTCCTGGTTATCAAGCGCCACGCCAAACTCTGGCGCGCCATACCAGATCATGCCCCCGCTTGGTTGCCTGCCACGCCAAAAAAACTAGGCAGCTATAGCCTATAGGTGATTTCCAGTTGTATTTCTCGCCGCATCTTAGATGCCAAATTTCTTCGCCACAAGTTGGTGGCTGCCACATACTTGCATGGCATTTAGTGGCCACGAACCAAGCAACCCTTAAATTTTCCGATGTATGTTCCTACTATTTTGAGTCGGTGTGGTTAGATTCTTGTTCTATTTTTTTTTCTAGTTTTTTAAGTGGTTACAGCGTGAATAATACATTCACCCCTTTACTACGACAACAACTATGTCACAATATTCTTTTCCGAGTTGTCTCAAGACTGCCTCTTAAAACTTGGACGATGAAATATCAAGATAATGCAATCATCTATCTGTTAACCATGCAACAAAAGGGACGCTTACTAGGTGACATACCAAACCTTGGATGCAATCAACCATTATCTAACCATCATCTCTTCATATCTTTTTCATTTTATTTTTGAAGCCACAACGCTTTTTTTTCCTATAATAATGCGGATATGAAGAGATATTTTGACGCCTTGGACTTTCTGTATGGTCTAAAAAAAACCTTGGACTTTCTGTATGGTCTAAAAAAACCTGTTAGTGTATGAATCTTAAAGAAACTTCCGCCAAAATCTTGTGTTGCTCATGAGATACAATTTTGTCTCCTTTGTACATTGAGAAAAGCCAAAGAACAAACCTCCAGGACAAGCACCATCACCATGCGAGACAAACCATCCTGAGGCTGAGCTGAGAGCGGTCCGTGTGGCCGCCCATCCTGTCCGGCTGCATGTGGGCCCCAGGCCCTCCCAGAAATTTTCCCCGCACTCGTGACTCGTCTACTTGAGCTGCGCACGAGCAGCGCCACTGCTCGCAAGTAACAACTAACAAGTGGCAGGTCACCTCCCTCGTCGTGGCCATGGCGTCCTCGCCTTTCGCTCTCGCGTCCCTGGTCAAGGCCGCCGTCCTCCCAGTCCCGCCGCCGCCGTCCGCGGCCGCCGTGGCAGTGGCTCGGCGCGCGCCGACGGTGCCAACCGTCCTGCGCGCCGCGGGCGGCAAAGCGCGGCGGGGCGCGGCGTTGGTGGCGGCCGCCGCGATGGACGACCTGCGCCCGGCCATCGTGTCCGGGGAGTGGCCCGAGAACTTCTCTCACCTCAGCTACGCCGACCTCCGCGCCTACCTCGAGTCCCAGATCACCACCGCCGGCGAGGTCCGTCCCCTCACATGCCCATCCCTCCCTCCCTCCTCTCCCTTCCTGGATTCGATGTGATTAATTGGTTGGTCGGCAGATGAGCCCGGAGGCGAGGCTCGTGGACGTGATGTCGCGCCCCGTGCAGGTGGCCACGCCGGGGCAGCGGCTAGCGGAGGTCGACGCCTTCTTCGCCACGCAGCAGTTCTCCGGCCTGCCCGTGGTCGACGACGAAGAAGGCAGGTGCGTCGGGGTCGTTTCCAAGAAGGACAAGGCCAAGGCGCCCAATGGGGTCAGTTCTCATTCCACTGCTCCTACTCCTCCTCGCCGGTCACTCTCATGAACACGTGAGTTCTCATGATGCAGATGGAGTCAACTGTTGGTGAAGTGATGTCGTCTCCAGCTATAACCCTGACACTTGAGAGGACTGTCCTGGGTAATCTTTGGTCTCTTAGCTTAACTAGATGTCAGGGTCAAATGAATCTTAATGACAATTTGCTAACGCTGCTGGTTATTTGAGCAGAGGCTGCAGCACTAATGCTCAAGGAGAAGGTTCACAGGATACCAGTTGTGAATGAGCAACAGCATGTGATCGGTAAGATTTCTAAATTGATGCTTTTCCAAATTACGGTGACAGAGCCGACATCTGAAATTAATGAGCAGTCAATTTTGTTGTGCGTGTGGTTTTACATAGTTGCCGGAATATACAAGTTTTCAATGTTAAGAGAGCTATATTTTAAACTTTTTTAGATTTACAATTCCTGTGAAGTCCTTGGGTTCCAAATATGCTCTTACCAATGTTTACTGCAAACTCTATATTTTACGACACTCTTCATCGTGATGAATAATCAAGGCTAGTACTTTAGCACAAAACATTCTTAACGTTCAACACTAGTTAAACATGGTTGACCAGGAACCTGTACTGTATTCCAAGACGTGTTCTGCTGGAAACTGTTTGAAACCACCCAGACTGGTTCAGCTTTGTAACAACAGTTTTAGCTATTGTGGATGCGATGTAACGTTTAGTTTCCCTTTTAAGTTCTAATAGTTTTGAAAATAGTATCCGCATGATGACTTGTCCTTTGCTGATGGAAACAGGAATCGTCACTCGTACGGACGTGTTCCAGGCTTTGGAGGCCAACAACGGAGCATGATCAGATCCCTTTTTGGCTTGTTCTCACCACTGCTGCCATATGATCAATCAGACTGCTGATCCATCTTGTAAATCACTTATTCTTAGCCGTGTAACATAATCTGGGTTTGTTGAATTGAAGCTTATGTGCATGTCAACTCCATGCCATGTTTCCGAGAATTTGAAGTGTGCTGGATCCATATTCATGAAAATAAGAAGGATTGTCTGTCTGCGCATTATTAGAATATAAAACTAGTCAAATATGTTATTTTTTTGAAAATGGGATAGTTTCTGACCTCCGGCGACCGCACGCAACCAAATTTTTACTTAGGGGGTGTTTGGTTCCACCTTGCTAAACTTTAGCACTTTTAGCTGCTAAACTGTCAAACACCTTTGCTAAAACTTGCTAAAGTTGAGTTGCTAAAGTTTAGCACTTTAGCAAGTTTTTTGTTGCTAAAACTTGCTAAAAGGTGGGCTGGACAACCTATACCCCTTATTTATTGCTTGTCTCCCCCTCCTGCGCACCTTTAATAAGGGTAGATAGATCTTTTTACAGCTCATTAAATATCTTTTAGCAAGAGTATCCAAACAGTTTTTGCTAAAGTTTAGCAACTAAAGTTTAGCAAATTTTAGCTGCTAAACTTTAGCAAGAGTAACCAAACAGAGCCTTAATTCTTAGCTCTGATCACAAATAAGAAAGGAAAATAGTGCACAAATGATAGGAGTAAATTAAAAAAAAGTCTATTATTGCTTCTCCATCCATTATTAGCGAAGATATCAAAGGTGACCATTTCCAACGCCTTGCTTGCCAAACAGATGATCTCCCGTATATCCTCACGCTGTAACAAAGACCAATATCATTGCAATACACTCCCCTGAAAACAGCCTGTGAAAAATCATTTTTTTCAAAAACCAAATCGTTACCCGTACATCAAATCGTCCACGTAACAGCCGCCACCCCCAACAAATATGTGACCATCGTACCAAGAAATCAATGGCCTAAACCTTCCCAGCCGTGTTCATATTCTAACTACATTTTTTAGTCTCCAAATCTGACAATAGGTTTTTGAGTAGACCGTGACGTTTCATCCCGATCAATCGAAACGTTATCGGCACTGTTTTCACACCGAGCAGCCCGACATATCAAAGTTAGTAGCAGCCTGTTCCTGACCGTAGTACATACACCTAGTGACAAACAGAATAGCTTCCAACAGGTTTGGGTGTTTGACAAATCAATCCCACTTCACAGTTCATTAGTAGTTCTCAAATACCATTTCGCCCATGAAAGACCATGGTAAATCACAAGTAATAAGTAGGTAACAGCATTTTTCTTTCTTTTTTGGGGTCTCAACCAACCCTTGAAGTACATGCCGTGAACGACGACCCTGCACCATGGGTGGTGATTTCGTCATCATTGGCTGGCAACTCTGGTCTCTTCAGATTAACATCTTTGAACAGCAACATTTTTTGAAATAAATGATCATCATTAGTTAACATGATTCTCACTTCTTAGTATCCACCAGCATAAAGATGCTTTACATTGTATTTCAGTAATTCAGCGACGACAGATTTGAGTCATGGCTTGTTGGATGTGTAAGCCATCCCAAGCATCGGTTTAGATAGACGATTCCTAGTTTTGTGCCAGCGCGATCCTCGGTATCATAATGGACTGAGAAACAGGAATGACTGATACACTCGAAACATGGAGTACTTGCTTAGTCACCAAAATAAACATCAATATGAAGAGCACAAGTACAATATCACAGAAACAGAAGAAGATTATGAGAATCGCGTGTCCATTACATCACATAATTATGTGGACACGGGATGCACAATGTTGAAATATAATATGAAACAATTTTCAATTAAGGTATACATCATATCATGTATGGACCCCAAAAAACATTCATGGATCTTGTTACAGCGGAAGAAAAATATTTAAGATCCACAAGACAGGTGATGGCCTCCATAAACATATTGACATTAAAGCATATAAATATACAGATATTGACAGGCGGGTACTTGTTATACAAATAGCCATAAATTACATTACCTTTTGAAGAAACATGACATGCTAGCAGATCTAAGGGTAGCTATATCATGTACTGTTCAAAGATTCAGCTCCAACATCCCCACTGCCAATGCCCCTGCCTACAAGAGAAATAAGTCCCAGCAATAAGGAAAGCTACCGAAATGCAAAGCAGGACCCAAATTGATAATGTTCACGTGAATATTTAGCAGATCAGGAAAAATAAGTTATCTAGAATTACTCTGAAGTGAACTCATTACTAGTTAGCCAAATAGACTAATCAAAATATGCTCAAACTGGGAAAGTTTAGTGGCAAAATAAGCATGACTACTAGCATCTAACTAACACCTGGCCCTGTAGAAGATAAAACAAGGCATTCTTTATTTCTTATCCAGCATAAAAAAAAAACTGTCCATATGCAGCAGAGCATTTCCAAAAAGAATAGTGCTACATGTTTCATATGGCTGAGATAGATGGGATGCAAATTGGTATTACAGATGTAGTGTACTAGTTGGTGCACACATCTACTTAAGTTCATGAATGCGATCATGGGACCAAAAAAAATACCATGTATTGTTAATGCTACTAATGCTTAATAAGAGCATGAAAGATGTTGCAGAAGACATATACTGAAAAGGAAAATGATACTTCTGAAAGGTATTGTGAGATATTACCTGTGGTATAGAAACCTGTGTAGGGATGATAGCTGGTTATGAACATGGCCTTAAACAGATGTCTGAACTGCATTGTCTTGAGTTGGATCATGAAGACGTCAAGACTTGTTGATATAAAAATCACATGACCATTCTCATCATACCCATGGATCAATGTTCCCACAATTGGCGATCCCACGGAAAGGAGCTTGTCCAGTTTGATGGATTTCTGAAGCATCCATCTGGCGACACCATCAGAACCGGCCTTCCTCTCCCATAGTTGGATGGTCACATCATCTAACAAAGCGGCGAGGCCAAGCTTGTTGTCCTCCATTCGCACGAGCTCCAAGCATGACTCCTCAGTGCCCACTGGGGCACCAAACACAGCTAGAGCCTGCCTATCCAAATCAAACTCCAGGATGTGGTTCCCATCGCTCCCAGTATCATACTCTTGAACCAACCAGCAAAGTGAATCCTTAGTGAGGACGCTGGGATTCACCAAAGTAACCGGAACACCGATGGCAATTGAGATGGCATCGCCCCATACACCAGTCTCGGACTCATAGATGGAGGCGAACAGCTGAGGGTGGTCAGCATCGAGCAACCCACGTAACAACACCACCTTGAAGGCTTCGAGTGGCACCCCGCCCGCGAGGTGGTTGTTGCAGATCAGCGCGGCGTTGTAAACAGCGCCTTCGTTGCGGAACCACCCCGGCGGGACGGGCACGCGGCGCTGGTCTCCGGCAAGGGGATCCCAGACGGTGAGCTCGAGGCGCGTCTGGTTGAGGATGAGGGCGAGGCCGTGGCGGCAGCCCAAGAAGTCCCAGATCTCGTCGCCGTGCCCCACCTGCAGGGAGAGGCGTGCGGAGGGGATGCGGTCGGGCGGGTCCAGCGTCGGGGTGAACTGGAGGAGGCCGTAGAAAGCTGTGTTGAAGATGCCGAGGAGCGGGGGATTCCGGCGGTGGAACGCGCGGAAGCGGCGGAGGAATCGGGGGTCGGAGAGGAGGCGGCGCCAGTGCTTGCAGACGAGGGAGGCGCGGGGGAGGGAGGACGGCAGCGGCGGAAGGCGGAGCAGGATCTCCCGGAGGATGTCGTCGTTATCCGGCAGGAGCGCCGCCGCCGGCGGCGGCGAAGAGGGGCGGCGGCTCATCAGACCCTCGCTCATCTGGTGCGACTAGCAGGGTAGCTGAGTAGCACTAGCAGGTGCTCCGGTTATTTGAGTTTTTTTTTTGAAAAAGAAAAGTCCATGTCTTCTCTTCCTTTTCTTTTCCAATGTGAATTTCATGTACGTAATGGGATCCATCATCCATGTGTTTGACAATTTGAGTATGCCATCGAATATTTGATATTTGCAGGGAGAAAATTGTATAAATCCCTTCGTAGATCACTTCGAATTTAGTTTCCTCCTATAAATAAAATTTTTGTTGTACAGGCCTAAATGCCATTTTGGTATGGTCATGAACTCATGATCCCCTTAACAAGTTTGGTTTTCAATGGTGGCAATTAAGATAACATGCCTGTTGATAAAAAACCACCTATGAATTCAAGATATACCAATCGAGTCTCATGTAGACATCCTTCAAAGGCAAGGTGTGTGTATGTTCGTTTTCGTTCGTAGGGAATGAGTCTTAATGGATACTCATCTTTTGCGACAGGCTCATGGTATGGCTCTACTTTCCAAATTCCAGAATTTGGCAAGCAAAATGCCATGTTGTACTGCATTCGTGATTCTTTGGTATATCTCTGATGTGCATTTATTTTTTAAGTCGGTACAGAATTCATCAATTAGCAATTTCTATTTGCCAAGTCGGCATACAGATTCTAACAAACAGTTCAAAGATAAGAGGCATAGAGCCATGTGAGAAGTAGAGGTCAAGCAGTTAAGATCAACTTCACAAGATGCATCCAGTCACACAGTTCACAGAACGACAGAAATATCCAGATTTTACTGATAAAGCATACAAGATCGAGTAGCAGTTAATGGAGCAAGATGGAGAGTCTGCAGTGATCACCAGAATGTTGGCTGACAAATACTTCATCATACTCGTCAAATCCAAGGAGGCATAGGTCTCTAATTCCAAGTGTGATGGTATAAATGTGGCGAGCCGCGAGTGTAGCTTCCTTTTGAGCAAAGGTTCACTGAGGTCGATATTAGATGGGTTAAACAGTCCACAACACTATTGAGTTGATCCAAGCATTATACAGCTTTAGTTAACAGTATGACACAGAATAGAACCAATTACTTCAAAAGGTTAGGAAATAAGACTTGACAAGTGCACTTCAGATTTAACGTGTTAGAATGCTACATTCTGCACCAAAGACAACAACAGCCAACCACGGTTGACAACATACAAAAACGATGAAACTGTATCACCCCATCCTGGTCTGGGCAACTCCAGCGCAGAGGTAACGTCCATTTACTTTCAGCAATTCAACAAATAAAACCAAGGAAATGGCTTTTGGGGATGTGTAAGCTGTTTCAAGTTTCATTTGCTGAACTATCACTACTATCTTTTTTTTTTGCCAGTTCCCCAGTATCAGGGTAACATAATAGACTAAAAAGGGAATACTACACTTGAACATGGAGCATTTGCTCAAGCTCCAAAACAAACATTAATGTGAATAGCAAATTGCAAGATTGTAGACAAAGAAGGTATCATCTGCTCGTTAATTACCAGGTAGCAGGTGATACGGTTTGGGGAAAATATAATGTTCACATCCCTGAATAACACAACCTAGCTTGTTTACAACTGAAAAAAAATGCTAATTAAAAATCAATTCGACAGGTAATATCCTTCCTAAACTATTGACTTTTTAAGCAAAAAATTGTAGAGTATATTGCACAATGGATCACTGAACCAGTTGCATTAGTTCAAATAGTTCACCAAACTCTAAAGATGGACATTTAGGTTGGCCAGCTAGAGTGAGTAGAAGCTCAGCAAGGACATGGACGAAAACTTGGCACAGTCAACATGGCATTTAAAGTCAACTTTGTACTTTTGCATTAAACCCACGAGAGCCAAAGTGGTTCGCTTTTTAATCCAAGGCCAAAACAGTCAGGATCAAAACTGCCATCTTCAAACGTCGCACCTTTCAACATTGTTGCATGGGGCAATCCCTCTCATTGTGCGTAGTCAAAGAGATCCCGTTCAATGTTGAACCAGCAACAGAAAGCTTCCACAGAATAAAAAAATGATGATGCTCCATGAATTTGGGAATGGTGCTCACATCCTTTAACGCATATGTTGGGAGAGATGCATATGATGACTGAATTTAGAAAATAGTGGCCTTCTTTGTTGCAAATTGAAGGATCGTAACGGGCGACCAGAGGGGGGGTGAATGGTCGCAGAAGCCAAAACTTTCTAACAAATATTTCTAACCCTTCCCCTAAACACAAAACCTGAATAAATCACGTTTTTCAAAATTTTCTAACTCCTCATGCATGGCATTGACCCAGTTAGAATCAGATAAAGCATGTCCAACATCTCGGGGTTCAAAAGAGGCAACAAAGGCAGTATGCGCAAAGACACAATAATTTTTATTTTTCGTACCTCTGTTCCTTGTCGTGCGTTCATCCAAATTACCTATTATGTTCTTGGCAGGATGACGATTCTGAATGTGTCGTGGTGCTGTACGTTCTGAAATCGCCTCCCCCTCAACTGCAGCCGGTACATGATCAACAGTCGGTGAAGCTGCAGGCTCTGCTGTAGATATACGTGTCGGCGATGGTCCATCCTCCAAAGTGGTGGAGGGCGCCTGCTCAGGCTGGGCGCCACGCTCCCCCTGCATTGCAGGCTGGGCATCATCGTCATCGTCGTCGTCACATCCATCGTCCTCTTTCTCATCCTCAAAAATATCCTGCCCGATCTCGTCATCACCTGCACACTCAAAAGCAGAAGAAAAACAAGGCATTGTCTCGTCGAAGCTGACCTCACATGTCTCATCGATGCGGTTAGTATCAAGATTAAGCACACGGTACGCTCGCCCTTGCAAGGCATACCCCAAAAATAACCCATCGGAAGAACGCGATTCAAATTTATCCAAATTTCCCTTTTTCAATATAAAACACTTGCAGCCAAAAACTCGAAGGTGGAAAACTTTGGGAGGTCGACCAAATCTCAACTCATAAGATGTTTTTCCTAGAAAAGCTCTCAGAAAAATGCGATTAGCAACATAGCAAGCGGTGTTGATAGCCTCAGCCCAAAAACGTCTAGGAGTTTTATGTTCATCAAGCATTGTCCTAGCCATCTCAACAAGCGTACGATTTTTACGCTCAACAACACCGTTCTGGGGAGGAACGTAAGGTGAGGAAAACTGATGATCTAAACCTTGTTCTGAACAGAAAGCTTTCATGCGAGAATTCTTGAATTCCGTACCGTTGTCACTGCGAATTGCTCTAACGGCATTATTTGACAACTCATTTTTCAGCTTCAGAACAAGATCATGAACATGTGAGAAAGCCTCATCCTTAGATTCCAAAAAGAACACCCATGAATATCGAGAAAAATCGTCCACAACGACGAGCACATACCACTTCCCACCAACAGACCGAACACGGGCTGGACCAACAGTGTCCATATGTAACAGTTCACCTGGTCGTCTCGTCATCACCTGAGTCACAGGTGAATGAGAAGCAGCAACCATTTTTCCATGCTTGCAGGGAGCACAAATCAAATCCTTTTCAAACTTGAGTTTCGGTAAACCATCAATTAAATCCAATGAACTCAAACGACAAAGCAAATCAAAGCTCAAGTGGCCCAACCGACGATGCCACTTCCAAATCAGGGGGGAACCATCTTCCAAATCAGGGGGGAACCATGAGCAACTAAACAGCGAGTTTCACCAAAAGATTTAGAAAAATCAGCTTTAAAAATCCGTCTAAAAGGAGAAATCTTGCAAACAAGGTTACCAGCAGAATCAAGAACACGCGAATTTCCTTTCTTAAAACGAACCTCAAAATCATCCTCAAGAAGTTGCGAAACAGACAGCAAATTATAATGCAAATTCTTTACCAATGCGACATCCTTTAACGTGTATTTATCTGTTACCTTGATGCAGCCATGCGCCATTACCTTACCTTGACTTTTATCCCCAAAAGTGATGTTTTCCTTTACGCTCGTGGGGGTGAGGCTGGAGAACCATTTATCATCTCCGGTCATGTGGCGCGAACAATCGGAGTCCATTATCCATATGTCCTCCTCGCCTCCAACCTGCAATCAACAACGAGAGCGAGGGTGAGCTAATGACTCAACACTGGGGTTAGGATAATGTAATGAAAACCAGTGCTGAGCCACTTGCTCAAAAGAAGCATTAGCAAAATCAAAGCTCTCAAAAAAACGATGAGAACCACGAGGGGGAAAACGTGGTCTGTCATCCCGATGTTGTGCAAGAGCACGAGTACGTGAGCGAAAACCAGAAGAGCGAACAAATGGCTCACGTCTCAAAATAGGACGATCATGAGTACCACGTACAGGGTACTGCTCACATCTAAAAACACGACGATCATGAGTACCACGTGTGGGGTGCTCACGTCGTTCAGCACGCATCCTCCGATAACAGAACTCATAAAGATGACCATCATGACTGCAAAAATCACAATGATAAAGCTTGCGTGCAGGAGCGACAGAAGCCTCAGCATTAGAACTAGAAGCAACAAAAACAGGCTTAGCAAAATGATCACAAGAAGAACCATTTGGCTTAGTATTTTGTATACCCTTGAAGTGTTTTGGCTTAGGCGCCCAAACCTGCTTTTTAGGAGCAGATCTAGATGTCTCAACCAGCAACCCATCAGAGGTGACACCTGAACCCTTCCTAGGAGGTGGTCCAGTATATTTAGCCAAAGGTGGATTCTTCTCATCAATAGGCGGTCCACTTTTTTCACCAAAAACATGTTTCAAGTCATAACCGGGACCAAAACGCTCACCCCGTTTAATTTGAGCAATAGCCATACCAATTTGAGGCTCACGAATAGAACACCAACCAAGAATAGTTCTCAAATGCTTATTTTCTTCTTCCAAATCAGCAAGTTTGGCCCTTAAATCATTATTTTCAACAACAAAATTAGGACAAGTTAGGCATGAAGGAAGAACCGGACAAGTGTGTTTTTCCAACTCAACAATATGTGATTTAGCAACATTTAATTCAGATCGTAAAGTTGGACAAATCAAACAATCCGGCAAATCAGGACAAGTGTGTTCTTCAAAATTTTTTACCCGACATAAAGCATTATCCAAGTCAACTTTCAAAAGCGGGCAAGAAACACAAGTACCAAGCAAATTCGACCGAGAACGAAGTTCATTTAGTTCAGCGTAAAGTTTATCTCGATCATCAACAATGGAAGAATACTTGGTTTGCAATTTAGACAGCGAAATCATATGAATTGAGCATTCTTCACATTCATCAGGTTCAGCAGGATTAGATGCAGCATTTTTGAGAGTAGCTAGTTCAGCACAAGTTTTATCATAATCAGTTTTAAGTTTAGCCAACACTTTATTTTGCTTATGAACAATTTTAGTTAAATTAGCTATTCTTTGTTCTGCAGAAGTATCTACCTCATCATCAGAAGTTTCATCGTTGCTGTCGGTTGATGCATCACCCTCCAAGGCCATAGTACATATCCCATCATTGATGCCGGCGTCAGTGATGAAGCAAAGTCCGTCTGTCTTCTTCTTGGGTGTCTCATCCTCGGAATCTGAATCGCTGGAGTCTGACGAGCCACCTGAAACATACTGTCCAAGAGAAGATAACAAAACATTTGCAGCCTTAGCGACTTGCTTGTCAGAGTATTTTTGTCCGCCTTTCTTCCATTGCTTATCCTTCTTCTTCTTCCTCTCCCTGAACTTCTCCTGGCGCCTGGAGGAGTTATTGCCCTGCTCAAAAGATCTCTGCTTGTTTGGGCAATCAGCAGCAAAGTGTCCTCGCTCACCACAGTTGAAGCAACCATCTGAACGTCTTCTATTACGCCTGTTGTCATACACACGCTTAAATTTGTTGGAGAGCAGTACAAGCTGATCATCATCTAGCACCTCCAACTCCTCATCTGCAACATGACACAAAGAAGACAAAGCAAAACTGGAAACATTTGGATTAGCATTAGTGTTAGTCTTATTTCCAGAAACCAAAGCCATTGGAACGTCAGAAGAAGAAGCAGCTGTGGGATTTTTCAATTTACGCTTAGAAACAATTTCAATCTCTTTTGATTTGAGCTTACTGTAAAGCTCATCAGTGGTGAGAGTTTCATAACCTACAGATTCAACGATCGCCTCAACTTTCATATCCCATTCATCATTAAGTGAATGTAATAATCTGAGAGCCCTAGCATGATCATCATAAGGCATATTTCTATTCATGGCCTTCATCTTATTAACAATTACTTGAAAACGTGCAAACATGTCATCAATAGACTCACTAGGCAATTGGCAAAAAGCATCAAACTCTTTTCGGTGAATCTCAAATTTTCGGTTTTTCACAGTGTTTGAGCCTTCATGATATTTTCTAAGTTTCTCCCAGATCTGATAAGCGAGATCTTCACTAGAAACCCGATCATATTCAGTTTTACAAATAGAAGCCTGTAAAATAGCAACAGCACGATGATTTGTTTCAAGAAGCCCGATCTCAGCGGCGTCAGTCGGTTCCTCAGCTGGAATCACATATGTGGCATTTTGTGTGATTTTCCATAGCTTCAGCGACTTGCCTTTGAGATAGTTGGTCATACGTGCCTTCCAGTAATCATAATCAGTCCCATCAAAAAACGGAGCGCGAACATCAAACTTTTCATTGGTCGCCATAGCTTTCAGCACCGATTAAGGTATAGAAAACCTAAACCGGCTCTGGTACCAATTGAAGGATCGTAACGGGCGACCAGAGGGGGGGTGAATGGTCGCAGAAGCCAAAACTTTCTAACAAATATTTCTAACCCTTCCCCTAAACACAAAACCTGAATAAATCACGTTTTTCAAATCTGGACAGAACTCTATGTACCTAGTAAACCTGATGTGGACGAAAATCCGTAACTCCGATCGACCTAAAAATTTGTCAGATTAAACTAGATGAAATTACGAAACTAACCCAACTGGAATCACGTCAATCGGACTTACGGATCTTGAGATAAAAATAAAACAAGCAGACTATGTCAGATGCTGACGAGAATTGTAAAGAACCAATCGAGATGCACAAGATCAATCATTATAGATGAAAGATTAAATCGAGTAATTGAACTTACAAAAGTGCATGTAGCCTCCGCCCGAACATCCTCCCTCTCTTAATCGGAGAGATCAACAAAAACCTCTCACTAGAATTCAAACCCTAGGCTAGACCGGAGAGAGGAAAATTGAACCGTGGAACCCCAGGGCACGAGTACTGTTCACGGGTACTGTTCATGCGTGAATAGTAACTCGCCGGGAGTCCAAAACGTCCACTTTTCCCTCAACCCTAGGTGCCACATATTTATATCTCCAAAGGGTGGCACGACCTATTTTCACATAACCCCCTACGCTAAATAAATCCAACGTAGGGGCGTAAATTCCAATTACGTCCTCCATGGCAAATTCCGCGATGTCCGCGATCCCTCCATCTCCGCGATGTGATCCTCGCGATGTCGCCGCACAACCATCCGAAATCGTATCGCGATCGCCAGAATTTCCATCTTCGCACGCCGCACGAGCGTCCCGGTACGATGCATGGCTTTGTGGCTCAACCAGTGAACCCCGGATTTTGTGACATAATCCGGAAACCTCCATCGACGTCCTCCCGCCGTGTAGCCAGGTACAGTAGACGTACACCGCACGATCGCCTGTCCCTCGAACGCAAGCCTCGATCCGCCCTTCTCCGCCCCCGCGGTTTTTCGACGCGGCATCCTATCTTCGTTCTTCACTCGTCGCCGCATGTACCTTGTCTCCACCTGTCACCTGCAACCACAACCTGCCAAGAGACACGTCACACGCACACCGTGTTGTCAATCGCTCATCACCAAGGTGCTAGCCCACCGGCATCTCACAAATCAGTACCAATATTTGTGAGTTTAGTGTTTAATTCAGACAAGAGCAGAGATATGGAGAGCTATAACACAGAGGGGGTTAGAACATGGAAAAGCAAAGGAAACAAAGAACTAGCAAGAAGCACTCTCTCTCCGCAAGCTCCTCTCCAAGACAGAAATGTACAACACCGCTCTTTATGGATTTTTTTTTGGGGGGTTAATAGATATCGTCCTTTCATAGAACAGGCTGAGGAAGAAAAGCAGGAGCCTTACTAATCACATCAAAGTCACGGTATCTTCAACCCCTGTTCTTCACTACTTTACGACTCCATTACAACACTAAACAATGGTGGTCGTGCGAAATATTTTTTTCCCCATCTCTTAGGAATGGGTGCAATGGCTGCTTGAATGGGCGACTCCAGACAGTACCAGATATTTGGTTATGGTCATAGGGAAGAACAGGAATGAAGTGATGCATGTGAACTAACCAAATAGGAGCATAAAATCTAAGGAATGTCTTTTTGGGTGCTTAATACAAAATACAAAAACCCAATCATTTTAAGATCTTTGTTGACGTGGCACATCTTGACCTTCTAACTGACATTAAATGAACCATTTAACAAGTTTGGTAACCCGAATGAACACAATAGGAAATCAGTGCCTACTTGAATCAATGTTGCAAATTTGACTCCCCCTTGTGTACTTTTCTAGATTTCTAATTAAAATGCTGACATGCAAAATGGTAACTATCATGTAAATAGCAGAAGATAAATTCATATTACCTATTCATGTATTATTAAAAGTTTCAGCTCCATCATCTCCACTGACAATGCCCCTGCCTACAAGATAAATAAGTCCAAGCAATAAGGAAATACCAAAATGCAAAGCAGGATTCACATTGATAAAATATTCATAAAATGAACTTATCTAGAATTGTTTTAAAGTGCACTTGCTTAGATCTAACAAACAATTTGGCCTGGTAGAAGGAAAAAACATATGTCTGGTCCAGCATAAACTCTTCATATGCAGTAACACACTTCCAAAAGAATACTGCTATATATTTTATATGGTTTGATAGATGAAATGCAACTTGGTACTATATATATATACTAGTTAGTCCACAAGCTACAATGCCAAATTTAAAAAGCTGTTCAGCAAATAAGTAAAGCCACATACATAAAAACGGAGGTAAGATGTTAACTAATCTGTTGATGTTCTTAGTATGTATCAAGTACATGCCATATTTGGGCATAAGGAATGTACTCATCCGATTAGAAGGATCGATGGCCAATATGTTTTCGATCCAAATTTGGCAACAACAACAATAACATAGCCTTTCAGTCCCAAGCAAATTAGGGTAGATTAGAGTTGAAACCCAACAAGAACCACAAATCAGGGTTCGAGCACATGAATAGCTGTTTTCCTAGCACTCCTGGCTAAATCTTTGTGTATTATTTCATCCCTTCAAATCTCCTTTTATTCCCTCTTCCCATTTCAATTTTGGTCTTCCTCTGCCTCTCTTCACATTACATCACGCCTTAGGGTTCCACTACGCACCAGTGCCTTCAGAGGCCTTCATTGGACATGTCCAAACCATCTCAGCCGGTGTTGGATAAGCTTTTCTTCAATTGGTGCTACCCCTAATCTATCACGTATATCCTCATTCCAGACTCGATCCCTTCTCGTATGACCACAAATCCAACGCAACATACGCATTTCCGCAACGCTTATCTGCTGGACATGTCCTCTTTTTATAGGCCAACATTCTGCACCATACAGCATTGCAGGTCTACCACCGTCCTATAAACTTGCTTTTTAACTTCAATGGTACCCTCTTGTCATATAAAATTCTTGATGCTTGGTGCCACTTCATCCACCCTGCTTTGATTCTATGACTAACATCCTCATCAATATCCCCATCTTGTTGTAGTATTGATCCCAAATATCGAAATGTATCCTTCCTGGGCACTACTTGGCTTTCCAAACTCACATCTCCCTCATGTGTAGTAGCACTAAAGTCACATCTCATGTATTCAGTTTTAGTTTTGCTGAGTCTAAACCCTTTTGACTCTAGGGTCTCCCGCCACAACTCCATTTTCCTATTTACTCCTGCTCGACTTTCATCAACTAGTACTACATCATCCGCGAAGAGCATACACCAAGAGATATCCCCCTTGAATGTCCCTTGTTACCTCATCTATCACCAAGGCAAATAGATAAGGTCTCAAAGCAGACCCTTGATGCAGTCCTATTCTAATCGGAAAGTCATCTGTGTCGCCATCACTTGTTCGGACTCTAGTTACAACATTGTTGTACATGTCCTTAATAAGTCCAACGAACTTCGTTGAGACTTTATGTTTGTCCAAAGCCCACCACATAACATTCCTTGGTATTTTGTCATACGCCTTCTCCAAGTCAATGAAAACCATGTGTAGGTCCTTCTTCTTCTTCTCCCTATACCGCTCCATTACTTGTCTTATTAAGAAAATAGCTTACATGGTTGACCTTTCAGGCATGAAACCAAATTGGTTCATAGAGACCCGTGTTATCCTTCTCAAATGATGCTCGATAACTCTCTCCCATAGCTTCATAGTATGGCTCATCAACTTAATTCCTCGGTAATCAGTACAACTTTGAATATCTTCCTTATCCTTGTATATTGGTACGAGTATACTTCTCCTCCACTCTTTCATCATCTTGTTCGGCTGAAAAATATGGTTGAATAACTTATTTAGCCATACTATGGCTATATCCCGAGGCATCTCCACAGCTTAATTCGAATACCATCCGGGTCCATTGCCTTACCACTTTTCATCCTTTTCAACGCCTCTCTGACCTCAGATTCTTGGATCTTCTGCACAAAGTGCCTATTGGTGTCATCAAAAGAGTCATCCAACTGCAAGGTTGTGTTCTCATTCTCTCTATTGAATAATTTATCAAAATACTCTTGCCATCTATGTTTGATCTCATCCTCCTTTACCAATATGTTCTCCATTTCATCTTTAATGCACTTAACTTGGTTGAAGTCCCTAGTCTTTCTCTCACGAACCTTAGCCATCCTATGATGTCCTTCTCTCCTCCCTTCATACCTAATCATTGGTAAAGATCCTCATACACCCTACCCTTTGCCACACTTACAACTTGCTTTGCGATCTTCTTTGCCTCCTTGTACTTCTCTATGTTGTCCACACTCCTGTCATGGAACAAGCACCTATAGCATCCTTTTTTCTCCTTAATAGTCCTTTGGACTTCCTCATTCCACCACCAAGTATCTTTATCTACGCCTCTACCCCCCTTGTCACTCCAAGCACCTCCGATGCCACCTTCCGAATGCAGTTTGCCATCTTCTCCTACATGTTGTTTGTGTCCTTTCCTTCCTTCCAAGGACCCTCTTTGATTACCCTTTCCTTGAAGACCTCTAATGTCTCCTCTTTCAGTTTTCACCACTTTGTTCTTGCAATCTTAGCTTGTTTATCCCTGCGTGCGTGCATCTGAAAATGAAAGTCTGCCACCACAAGCTTATGTGGAGAAACAACACATTCCCCTGGTATCACCTTGCAATCCAACAATTCCCGTTTATCCTCTCTCTTTGTGAGGATAAAGTCAATCTGGCTATAGTGTTGGCCACTACCAAAATTCACTAAATGGGACCATCTCTTCCTAAAGAAAGTGTTCGCTATCATCAAGTCAAAAGCTACTGCAAAGTCCAAGACTTCCTCTCCCTCCTGATTCCTACCACCATAACCAAAACCTCCATGAACTGCCTCGAAGCCTGCACTTGTTGTACCTACATGCCCATTAAGATCTTCTCCTATGAAAAGCTTCTCGCTAGAAGGTACAATTCTAACCAGGCTATCTAAATCTTCCCAGAAAAGCCTCTTAGCACTCTCATCGATCCAAATTTGGCAAACAACTTAAATTTGAAGTCATGATTCTTACAAGAGGTGATTAGTAGAAATATAAATAAAGAATGTTACTTTGAAAGGAAGTATCTAATGTAGACCATAACAACCTTCATGCTCCCATATGTGTTGATATCTACCTATGGTTATTGCTAGTCAAACTTGCACGCATTAAAGACACTGCAGCAACTAGGGGGAAGATATTACCTGTAGTATAGAAACTTGCATAGGGATGATAATGGATGAGGATATTGGTTTTAAAAAGATTCCTGAACTGCAATGACTTACGTTGGATCATAAAAACTCCAACAGCTGTTCCTATAAACATCGTATGACCATCCTCATCATACCCAAGTATCACCTGCCATGATGTCTCCATTGGCGATCTCAATGAAAGTAGCTTGTCTAGTTCAATGGTTTTCTGAAGCATCCATCTAGTCACACCAGTGGATTCAACCTTCCTCTCCCATAGTCTTAAGCTCACATTTGATAACATGGCTAGGCCAAGCCTGTTATCCTCCATTTGCAAGATCTGAAAGCATGAGCTTTCGGTAACATCTACATCAACTGGAGTATTGATCAGAGCTAGAATGTTCGTATCCATATCGATCTCGAGGATGCCACTATTTCAGGAACCACAAAGCCACCAGTAAACTGAATTCCCAACCAGGATGCTGGGCATGCCCAACAAAAGCGGAGTTGTCACCCATGTCGAGATGAGGTCACTCCACACACCAGTCTTGGATACATAGATTCAGGCGAACACCTGATGGTCACCATCAATCCACCCATTATCAGACCGTAGCAAGACAACTTTGAAGGCTTCAAGAGGCACCGCACCAGTGTGTCGATCATCACAAAGCACCGCGGCGTTGAGGAACCGCACCGGTGTGTCGATCATCACAAAGCACCGCGGTGTTGAGGACAGTCTTGCCGCTTTCGCTACTGAACAACTCTAGCGGGATGGCCACGCAGCGCTGGTCCCCAATGTGTGGGTCCCAAACGGTGACCTCAAGGCGCGTCCAGTTGAGGAGGAGGGTGAGGCCATGGCGGCAGCCGAGGAAGCTCCACCTCTTGTCGCAATTCAGCGACAGGGAGAGGCGAGCAGAGGGAATGCGGTCGGGAGGGTTCAGGGTGGTGGGCTTGAAGACAAGGTGGGTGATGTCGTAAAAAAAGAAGCCGAGGAGCAGGGGATTTCGGTGGTGGAATGCGCGGCAGCGGCGGAGGAATAGGGGTGTCAGGAACCGAGAAACTTGACAACAAGCAAGAGCAAAAGTAGGTAGAAAACAATTCAAAACTGAAGAACAGATGGAGTATTCAGCATAGCAGTAGCCATTAACAGCGACAGATTCACTTACAAGATACCATGGCGGCACCCAAAGGAAGCTACTGCTAAGCTAGGGTTCTAATTAGGATACTTTCTCCTGCATACCCTTCCCAGGGTGAGCATCCCTCTATTGCAATCCATACGGTAGTAAACGTAAAAGAAGTACTTTAACTTCATTGAAGTTACTAACCGGTCTAAAACCGGGTGACCTACTACAGCTTATCACTGAGACCCTAACAACCGTCCGATGCACCATCGACGGCGCAGACGAAACCCGGCGAAACATTGGCTTCCTTGCCGACTTCCTCTTGAACACCAAAACACTAGCTGAATAGTTGAAAAACGCCAACTGAATGGCACCCCTAAACCTATCTATTGTATTCAGAGTCTTGACAATGCCCACCCCCTTAACATCCTTGTCCTCAAGGATGAAAAGAAGAAAAAACCTTACGGATAAAAGCAGCATCTTCCCAAGTAGATTCAGATTGAGGCAAATTAGTCCATTTAATCAACAACTGAACAACCGGCTCGTTGTTGCAAGGAATCATTCTTCTTTCCAATATCAGTTCTGGAGCCACTTTGATGAGGCCTTTGTCATCCACCAAGGGTAAGTCAGGTGTGGGCACTGCAATAGGACCAATATGTTTCTTCAATTGACTCACATGAAACACGGGAAGTTTATAAGCAGATCTTCCAATTCTTTCCAAGACTTTGAATGGTCCATAATATTTAGAATGCAATTTCAGAGAGTTCTGAATGCTCAAAGAGGTGTGTCTATATGGCTGAATCTTGAGATAGACCATAGAGCCAATTTCAATCTCCCTTTCTGTCCTATGCCTGTTAGCTTGATGTTTCATTCAAGCTTGAGCCTTGAGTAAATTATCCCTAATCAACTGATTAGCATGCTGCCTGTTTTGTGAGATTTCCCTTGCAGTGTCATTAGGGCAGTCTGGTAGAATATCTTCAGCAATCATGCGAGGAGGAAATCCATATAGTGCTTGAAATGGAGTCATATTCAGAGAGGTATGAAAAGATGTATTATACCACCATTTTGCTGATGACAACCAATAAAACAATCTTCTTGGGGCATTAAAGCACATACACCTAAGATAGTTTTCCAAGCATTGATTGACCCTTTCTATCTGGCCATCAGTTTGTGGGTGATAAGTTGAGCTGAGATGTAATTTAACACCTAAAGCTTTGAACAGGGACTGCCATATAGTGCTTGTAAAGATCCTATCTCTGTTAGTGACCATCACAGTTGGTGGCCCATGCAGTTTAAAGACATGCTCAGTCATCAAAGGAATAACATCATTTACTGAGAATGGCTGGTTCAATGTGAGAAAATGAGCATACTTAGTAAATCTATCAACCACCACTAGAATGATATCCTTTCCATTAGATTTTGGAAGTCCTTCAATAAAGTCCATTGATACGTGTGACCAAGCTATCTCAGGAACTAGTAGTGGTTCTAATAATCCTGGATAAGGAACATGCTCACTCTTGTTCTTTTGACACACAAGGAAATTCTTAACATATTCCTTTACATTATGATGAAGCTTTGGCCAATAAAAGACCATTTTTAGCCTCTGGTATGTTGCTCTTTCCCCTGAATGTCCCCCCAATGCTAATTGATGAAAATTATCCAGTAATTGCTTTCTCAAAACTTCATCTTGACCAATGCATACTCTTCCTTTATATCTGATAATACCATTAGCTAAAGAGTAATTTGGTATAGAATTACCATCCAAACTAAGCTTAACTATTAATTTCTTGCAAGTAGTATCCTCTTTGTAACTGTCAACCACTTGTTGGATCCAAGCTAGAACAATTATGGATATAGCATTGAGATATTGTTAAGGCTCAACTCTGGAAAGTGCATCAGCAACCTTGTTTTCTTTTCCTTTTTTGTATTCAATCTTATAATTGTATCCCCAATAACTTGATAAGCAATTTATGTTGAATGCCTTGCAAAAGTATTTGGTCATGTATGTATTTTAAACTCTACTGATCTGTCTTATAATCACAGAGGTGGTGGCAAAGTAGTGTTTCCATTTCTTTAATACCTCCAAAATAGCCATGGCTTCTTTTTCATAAGCTGAAAGTGTTGTTGCTCTGGGTCCCAATGTTTTGCTAATAAAAGATATTGGTTTGCCTCCTTGCATTAGAATAGCCCCAATTCCAGACCCACTTGCATTAGTTTCCAAAATAAATGGCTGGGAAAAATCTGGTAAAGCTAGAACTGGTGGATTGGACATAATTTTCTTAAGCTGCTCAAAAGCCTATGATTGCTTGAAAGTCCACTGAAATGCATCTTTCTTCAATAGATCAAACAGTGGATGGCATATGATTCCATAGCTTTGTATGAACCTCCTATAATATCCTGTAAGGCCTAAAAAAGCCCTCAATTCAGTAACAGTAGCAGGTGTAGGCCAATTCTGAATAATGCTAATTTTTGATGGATCAATAGCCACTCCCTCTTTGCTGATGATATGGCCCAAATACTCAATTTCTGATTGACCAAAAGTGCATTTGGACAACTTAGCAAATAACTGATTTTCCCTCAGAACTGATAGAACATACTGTAAGTGAACAACATGATCTGCCATTGAATTACTATAAATGAGGATATCATCAAAAAATACCAAGGCAAATTTTCTAAGAAATTGAGCCAAAATGGTGTTCATCAATCTTTTAAAGGTGGCTGGTGCATTGGTGAGTCCAAATGGCATCACCAAATATTTAAAGTGTCCAATATGAGTGGTAAAAGCAGTCTTATGGATGCCAGCCTCTTTCATTCTAATTTGATGATATCCTGACTTTAAGTCTATTTTTGAAAAAACTTGGGCTCCAAATAATTTATCCAACAAATCTTCAATGATAGGTATAGGGTATTTGTTTTTGATGGTGTTGGAGTTGAGCTGCCTGAAATCCACACATAATCTCCAGGTGCCATCTTTTTTCTTAACTAGAATGACAGGAGAGTTGTATGGACTAACACTAGGCCTAATCATTTGAGCTTGCAAGAGGTGTTGGATTAAATCCTCCATAGCATTTTTCTGATGATGAGGCAACCTGTATGGCCTTTGGTTGATTGTCTTAGTTTCATCCACTAAAGGTATGGCATGATCTATGTATCTTTGTTGTGGAAGGTCCTTTGGTTCACTGAATAAATCCTCAAACTCATCAAGTATTACTTGTATTGGAGGAGGTACATCAGGTTGTACTTGAGTTGAAGAAGCTTGAGTGTTATTATTCAACACAATGACTGCTCCCACTGCCTTTTTCTTAAGCAAGTGACAAAATTTCCTTGTGCTAATGAACTGAGGCCCAGTTGGCATTGTTTCATCAGAAAAGGTAATGATGCTCTTACCATCCTTAGTAATAGAAAATTCTCTTCTTCTGAGGTCCAATCCAACAGGACTGTGGTTATAAATCCAATCAGCCTCTAAGACCACATCAAAACCCTGAACTTCAAGTAATCTGAGTGTTGAGGTAAATGTGTGACCTTGAATAGAGTAAGGGCATTCTGAACATGCAGTTGAGCTATGCATTTGTGTGCCATTGGCAGCAGCCACTTTAGCTGCATCAATCTCTGTGATAGTTAACTTGCTTCTCATAGCAAATTTTGCATTAATGAAAGAAACATCACTGCCACTGTCAACTAATGTTGTTCCCATAGTGTTGCCAAATTTAAGTCTCAAGGTAAAGGTTCTATCTTGAGATGAAATTCCAGTAAGGGCATGCATAGAAATTTGCATTGTTGGTGTTGCTTCAGCATCTTGATACTCCCCTTCATCAGAAGTGTTGCCATCTTCTACAAGCTCAACTTTTTCTTGCCCCTCATTTTCTACCAGTACTACTGGAAACAGTTTCTTCCCTTTGCAAACTTTTGCATGGCCAGGAACCCAGGGTTCTTTACAAGTAAAACACTTTCCTGCAGCTCTTAATTCAGCTATAGTACTTTGAGCCTGCTCTTTGTCCTTGGGATCTTTTTGCCAATTCCTCTGAGGCTTGTAGGATCCACTGAATGGTAATAGTTTCTTAGGTGGAGGGTAAGCCTTTTCCAATCTTCTAGCATACCAAAAAGCATTTGTCAATGAAGTAGGCTTGTGACACTGCAAATGGTGTTGTATTGGTTCTTGAAGACCGACAACAAAACTAGTGATAAAATAGGATTCTTGGAGAAAGGGATTGTCTTTCTTAACCATTGTGTGGCGGAACCGCCCAACTTAAACTGGTTTAAATGCGTCTAATCGCCGTCGGAATAGCAATTATCCGAAACACACTTAAAACAGTATAAGTCTGGTAGTCCGTCCAGTGTCCCTAGGACTCCTCGAAAGATCCATGTCATGTCTCATAGCCATACACCAGGATCGCTTCCACGATGGGAAAGCATCAACATATATTACATTTTTACATACATACAAGGGGTACGAATTATTATAGAACATAGTTTGAAATAAACTTAACAGTGCAGGTCAGAGAGATTCTAGGAGTTTAAAACATAAACTAGTCCAGGTGAGAGATGAACATTTAAGTTTTTCTTCTGAGGGTATTGCGAGACTCGTAACAATACCCTAGTTTTTCGGGGCTTCCTCCTCTGCGGACTCCTGCGGTGCTTCTGAAACAGCCACAAGGGATAACCCTAAGTACGGGGTACTCAGTAAGGCTTACCCAACTAACCAACATAATAGTTTTTCTGGAACTACATCACAGCTGTTTAGTGTACTGGCTGACTCACCTTTTGCCAAAAGAGCTTACTAAAAAGTGAGACCTTAGCTTTATCTTTTAACTCAATTAAGTTATTACCTAACCAATCTAAATGATGACCAAAAAGATACTTTTGCAAGCAGTAAGAAATTAAGTCATACAACAAATTAATATTGGAAAGACATTGCATTCATGAGCTTATACTACGATGCTCAACAATGATCAAGCGCATTCATAACCGAAAATTGCGGCGATCCGGATCAATTTACATCCTGCAGGAGAGCACCCTGATCACCAGCTATGTACGACTGTCCGGGTCGTACGTAACAACCTTTCGATTAGCAAACCCAAGGATTGGGAATAAGACTACCCGAACCCAGGGACGCACCCCCACATGAGATCCCATGTCTGGCCTGATCTCCATGTGAGTTTCAGGCTACGCCCCTGTCGATCTCCAGCACGTCAAGTGCGGGTACGAAATATTGCCGATCAGAGAGTCTACTAACTTACCGGGCTTTATTGGTCCCATACCCAGTAAGCAATCAGGTGACAATCACTTGATCAAAGGTTAAGACAATGATCGGGCCTTAGCCAAATTAAACCGGCAGACAGAACTAACATCTCTAACTTCTGTCTGCTTTTAACTTCCAAGCCACCTTTCCATACTAGCATGTATGACTCAACATTTCACCTTAAGGTTCGGTAACCAAGTTACTTTAGCATCTAAGCATTTCTAAACTTGGGTTACTTACTAATTGTTTGAACAAGTGGCAAAGATGTCCTTAAAACAAGGTATGATTATGCACAAGAATGGGTTTCAATCAACTCCTAGACTTAATGCATTCAAATAGAAATTAACCAATAATTGGACACATGAAATAACAATTCCAAAGTAGATAGGTATAAATGCACCGGGGCTTGCCTTGATCTATAAAAATGTTAGTTATGTCCGACGGATTGGCTTCGCAGGGGATCAATTCAACGATCTCCTCAAACTCCGAAGATCCTTCTGATAATTCCAAGAATTCCTCTTCAGGTGCTTCGGTGTCTACGATATAGCATATGCATGGTTAGTGATGCAACTTTTTGAATACAAGACTATACAACTTTCCTTCATGATAAAGTTGCAAGCAAACAAGTGACTACACAATTTATCATGATGAAGTTGCAAGCTAACACACAAAAATCCGAAAAGATTAACCCATCATTTTTATTTTCTTTACTAATCCTACCTTAGGCTTTTTCTTTTCTTTTTAGAAAATATGATAATTATTTTCTAGTCTCAAAACCTAATTTCCTATGGGTTAATAATAATTTATGAATATGAAAACATTATTCCATATTTTATGCATTTAATAAAGGTTAAGTATTTATTTAAATACCTTAATGAAAAGGCATTAAACAAATACCTAAGTTTTTATTATTTTTCCTAAGGTATAAGAATTTTAATGCATAAGGGAAAATAAAACAATCCTAACAAAATTGGTTTCACTAATTTTGGACACTCCTAGAAATTTCTGTGATTTAAATGGTGATAAACGAATTTAAGCTATTATTCTAACAAAAGAAAATCTAAATTTTACCGCAAAACTCCCGGCCCAACTTTTCTCACTCACCCCCTCTCTACCCTCTCTCACTTGCGCTTGGCCCGCGACTCGGGTCCACTTCCTCCTCCTATTCCTTTTACTCGCCGGCCACTGGGCCCACTGGGCTGATTCTTCTTCTCTCCTCCTTTCTCTACTCCCCTGCCGGCCCAACGGCCCACCCTTCTCTTTTTCTCTTTTCCGCGGCACCCGGCCTCCCACACCGGCCTATCGGCCTGCTGGACCCCGGCCCACCACACTTCTGCTGCGCCCGGCCGGCCCCTTCTTCTTTCCTCTTCCTCTTCTGACACGCGGGCCCCCCTTGACGCCAGCACCTTCTTTCTCCCCCTCGCGCCAAAACCAAGCGCGGGCAGGGGGCGGGGCGGCTCGTCGGCCGGCGCCCCACCGGCGACGGGGCCGGGCTGGGGAAGCATCCACAAGCCACAGCGCACCCGTGCGCGGCGGCGGCTCCCCGGGAGATGGCCGGAGCTAGCCTCTCCACGGCGGCGGGCGGCGTGACCGACGGCCGGCCGTGGCCAAGCACGGCGATGGCAACTCAGAGCTCCATGAAAGACAAAGCAAGCTGACAGATTCTAGTGTCCTAGTACCAACTATCATGAATGAGCATTTCTCTACGGATAGAGGCTACCAAAACTAAGAACGCACAAAAAACCATATTTTTAATAGTTAAATCATGGTTCGTACCCCAAAAGAAGTTATGCATTAAACTATACTCAATTGCTCACGACAAAGAATTACCATGAATAAATTTTATTTCTACACCAGCAATAGGAAAAGGATGGTAATCCCCTTAGTTGAATGTTGCTTCCTTTGCACCCACATGCCTTTAGCATCAAAATCCTCGTCCTGCCATACCCATCCCCAAGGCCACATTTACCCGCTCTTCCAGTTCGCCAAGGTCCTCGCCGGCCATTGCGGCGTCCGGTGCATCCTCGCGCTGAGTTGATGTATAGCTAGAAGTCCAACTACTCCATTGATGTTTAGCTAGAAGATGCCCATAGCTTTTTCAAAAAAATATTGTGTCCTTTAGTGTTTCTAGGAAAAATACTTCTAGTCCATGTTCTTTGTAGACTTTGTTAAAAAAAATTCAAGGGACCTGTTCTCAGCCTCTATGTCCTCCACATAAATTTTAAACAACAACTCTGGAAGGAATCCCTATTGGTTTTATCGAAGCATAGTCCTCCATCTACACTTTTTTTTGCAGTAACAATATTTATGATACTAATCCTTGCAACACCAACTCTTACCTCATGCACACCTCTGAGAGAAGCACGTGCCTTTAAAAGAATATAATAAATAAGAACATTAGATTTATAAAGAGTTAAAAGGCTCTCCTTTAATAAAATGGAGAGAAAACCAAAATAGATTTGTATTTATTTCTTATTTATTTTATTTGAGTCAGAGCTCCTTTGAAAACTCAGAACTACCAATTTATTTGGTCCCATTCATTTTATTTCTTTCCAAAAATTAAAGTGTTCTAAATTATAAGGAAAGTGCTCTAATATAATAATAATATTGTACCGAATTTTCACGAATTCTAGAAATTCACCTACTTATAGGAGCGCTGTATGGCAAACATAACCTTCTCATTTTATTTCTTCCCATAAAATAGCGCTTACCAAATCTTAAGGAAACTATATTGCATCTTCCCCAATTACATAGTAAGTTCTTTTGTTGAAACCAAATCATGAAGAGTGATTCCATAAATACATTCTTTTATTGAACCATCAAACCTCTACTTGCATCACAAAGTTTTCGTAAGCTGTCTTATATTTCGATAATTCCCACGAGTGAAGCATTTGTATGAAAACATCCACATTATTACATTGTATTTTTGAACAGTAGAAAAACATTCATAGAACAAGAATACACAATATTCACGAATGCATGTATATACTTCCGTGCAATCTCTATTTCTCAAATGAATTATTAGAACCAGAATAGGATAGTACAAATTCAAAGGACAAAGAATTTGTTATAGAATCCACACTAATCTGGTGCATCCAATTAATAAACCACATTGCCACAATCAACCAATTCATGATATAATTTTGTAGTTACTATCGTAATATCCGGTGGCACCTTTGATCTCAGCTACTTGACTCTCTAGTGTATCGTAATTAAAAAAAAGGAGTTATGACGTTTTTACATGGTTCGATGCCTGGGTCACCAGCTTACAAAATGAAAGAACCCAAAAACTCTCCAGACTGAACATACTCTAAGCTGCAAGCAAAAGAATAAAAACATCAGAAGCACAGCTGCTTGGCGTTAAGTTTCCATCCGTATCTTCAGCTTCTGAGATGCTCTCTCCACCGGTTCTTGATCATTTCCTCTTAACAACAACCGCCACTTCTGTGTAAATGATATGCCATGGTACAACACTTCAATTCAGCAGGGTTATTAATCAAATTCTTCTCGATGTACATCTTTGTTCCGCTTTGGCGTCGTCCACAGCGCCCAATGCAAGCTATGCCTGCAAACATGAATAGGCTGACATTCGATAGACCCTGGATTTTCTGGGGAGCCAACTGCACCCACAGGTCATCTAGAGACATCCTAGTCAAAAGCTTCCATAAGGCAGCTCAATGCATATCTCGCCATTGCACAGTTGAAGGTGTGATCAACTGTTTCATTCTGACCATAGAGACTGCAAAGGTGGTTACCTTTCCACCCCCTCTTCTTAGCCTCCTTGCGAACCACCCATCCGAAGTTGTAGCTGTGCGTGAACATCACTATGAAGGTGAAAAAAAGCTTGAGTTACAGCTCAAAATTTGCACAAGATCTATGAGCTGATGAATGATTCATCTGTTTGACTACAGACTATAAATTCCTGATTTGTCCTGTATTGTATGCGATCCATCTCATGGCTCCTTTCTTTGTTCTTTCTTGATTTCATATTGTTTGATGCTTTACTTTGACATATCAATGTGACAACAGCCAAAGGCAGCACACCTATACCAAAAAATCAAGCATACATATCAATATCATGTTCCCAGATTCACGTCCATTTAAAGAAGAACAAGGAACAAAATATTTTGCTAGTGAGCACCACTCAAAGACTGTAACACATGTTTACTGAAGGTCTGAAGTGCAGATCATGGAACACTCATTTGAATATTACTTTATTTGAGATCTTACTCGTGGATCATGTAAATATTTTTCTTCAGAGTAACCATAAATGTAGAAAACAAATTATGAGTTGTCTCTGCTCCAATGGACAAGAACACACATGAAGCAAAGGCCGTTATTGCATCACCAAGTTGTTCATGTGGTACTGTATAGGTTCATTTCCACATGCCAAATAACAAGCACATCTTCAAATTTGCAGAGAATTCACACGCATGATTTCAATACAAAAGTAAATTGATCCACGACAATCTCTCTAATTCCCATACAGACAATGTAATATCAATTATTAGTCAACCATTCATTAGCACTTCATAAGTAGCAATAGAATCAGATGATAAAACTCTATTGGGTTGTCACATGCCACTCAAGCTATGAATAAGTCAATGAAGCTGCAGCCCGTTTGAAAAAGCAAGCAGGCATGATTAATTCACCAAGTATAGAGGCCTGCACAAATGAAAGTAATTATAAGATGTGCAACACCGAAGGTAAGCAAAGTACAGTTAGCTTCTGCACTTCATATTATAGTGACCAATCTTTTTCCAGTAAACATTCAACTCTTGCAGAGCTTTCAGTACTTTAGTCATTATTTCTGTCGGATGTGCTAGCGACTGACACAAAACAAGTATTTGAACTCAGGGAGGGGTTGGAAGAAGCATGAGAGCAACAAAATAATGGAGGGCAGCATGAAGATCACCTGAAGCCCAAGAGCCCATTTCCTCTCATCTGGAAAATGCGGTCTTGAGCCAACTGGAGACTCCATAAATATTTGCTGCCGATTCCCACGTGCTGAACTTGGTGTTTCATATGATGCTATGCTTGAGAATGAGGAGTCATATGTGCCAAGTTAACAATAGAACAGGTGAGCCGGAACATGCATTACTTGACAAAGGAAGCTGAAGTATCAAGGGTACAAAAAATAACATGATCCAGATACCATAGCTTCTTGGCATTCAGCTCCAAGATAAGCACTGGTTGTACGAAGCCTATTGTCCAACAACAAATAATATGCAACAGTTGCATGCACATATAACGAGTAATCCAGCCATGACCATAGAAGAAAAAGAAAAGGGTGTATAAAGACAACAACGTGCAAAATGAATAATACCTCATTTTGCAGTCTGTTTTAGAGTGATACCACCAACAAGTTCTTGTCATACCCCATACCAATAACCTCAGGGAGGGTTTCCTCATCAATCTACAAATTTGGGGAGCAAATTCAACAGTTAACTTGAGAACTGCGTGACCAGAAGAAAAAAAAACCATGCTCCCGCAACGCAGACAGCAGACCAAAGACTACGAAAGCTTATCACATTCTTAAATAACCATCAACAAAGTCACACGAGACAATTCTATCTAAAAAGTGGTATGAAACTATCATGAATAGGATCGTGCCCATGCTTTGCTACGGGTGGTTAAAATTTTTTAGTGCAATAGATGAAGCATGACAAATATTCACTATTCCTATGAATACAATAAATTTTGCAGCACTGTGCATCCCATGACAAATTGTATTTGAAAGCAAATATGGATAGAATATTGTAGATTGATTATGGAGGTGCATAGCACGTACATATATATAAGCAAGAATCCTAGGGTTAGGAGCCTTGCCTATTCTACAAGAAAGCCCTGGCGGCTGCCCCTGAGGCCCTGGCGGCTAGCGCCTAGGGTTGGCACAGGCGCCTGTCAGGGGGCTGACCACATGGGCCTAGCCGGGCTACAGCCCAATTACATACACATTCTAACACGCCCCCGCAATCTAATCGTTGGTGCCACGAACATTTAGACTGGACCTAAACTCTGTAAATACAGAAGACGGCAACCCCTTGGTGAAGACATCGGCAGACTGGGATGATGTGGGAACATGAAGTACACGAACATCACCCACAATGACGCGCTCCCGAACAAAGTGAAGATCGATCTCGGTATGCTTGGTGCGCTGATGCTAAACCGGGTTGGAGGACATGTAGACCGTGCTGATGTTGTCGCAATAGACCAAGGAGGCGCGGCGAAGTGGGGCATGGTGCTCCTAGAGTAACTGGCGTAGCCAGGTAGCTTCAGCTACGGCATTGGCCACAGCGCGGTACTCAACTTCGGCACTGGATCTGGAGACGGTTGGCTGACGCTTGGAGGACCAAGAAACCAGGTTGTCACCAAGGAAGACTGTATAGCCGAAAGTTGATTTCGGTGTGCCAGGACAGCCTGCCCAATCAGCATCAGAGTATACCACCAGTGAATCCTGAGCTGAACACGGACGCAGGTGAAGGCCAAGATGAAGGGTCCCGCGGATGTACCAAAGGATGCGCTTCAGGCAGCAAGGTGAGGCTCCCGTGGATCATGCATGTGGAGGCAGACCTGCTGAACGGCATAAGCAATATCCGGCCTGGTGAAAGTGAGATACTGCAGGGCGCCGGCGAGACTGCGAAAATCCGATGCGTTGGTGACGGGAGCTACTGAAGCCGCCGACACCTTGCGATTGGTGTCGACAGGTGTGAAACACGGCTTGCATTCTGCCATGCCAGCACGCTCCAAGATATCAAGCATGTACTGGCGCTAAGTCAACAAAAATCCTCCACTAGCAACTGGCTGCACACACATACCCAGGAAGTGATGCAGAGGTCCAAGATCCTTCATAGAGAAATCCCACTGCAAAGCCTGAATAATCTGCCGCAGTAATGCTGACGAAGAAGTCGTGAGGACAATATCATCAACGTAGAGCAAAAGATATGCAGTCTCGGTGCCACGGTGAAATACATATAGCGAAGTGTCAGACTTAGCCTCCACAAAGCCAATAGACTGGATGTAAGCTGCGAACCGACTATACCAGGTGCGAGGAGCTTGATGCGAGGAGCTTGATTCAGGCCGTATAGGGACCTGTTGAGGCGGCACACGAAGTCGGGATGAGCCGGATCCTCAAAACCATCAGGCTGAGCACAGTACACCGTCTCGGACAGAGTGCCATGGAGAAACGCATTTTTGACATCCAGCTGGTGAACAGGCCAGTGATGAGAGAGTGCCGGTGAGAGAACCGTCCAGACAGTAGCAGGCTTGACGACTGGACTGAAAGTCTCGTCAAAATCGACACCGGGCCACTGAGTGAAACCGCGAAGAACCCATCTAGCCTTGTACCGCTCAAGGGACCCGTCTGAATGGAACTTGTGCTTGGATATCCATTTACCGGTGACAATATTAGCTCGCGAGGGACGAGGCACAAGATCCCACGTGTTGTTCCGAAGGAGCGCGGCGTGCTTATCTTCCATAGCAGCCCGCCAATTGGGATCGGCGGGCGCACTGCAGAAGGTCTTCGGAACTGGAGACAGCAGCGGAGCGTCGGGTGTAGACGAAGCGCAAGGGCGTCGAGTCGAAGCTGGGAGGGTTTCGCAGAGCTGGGAGGAACGTCGGAGGTTTGCCGGGCGACGACACGCCGGCGGAAACACCAGGAAGGGCGTCGGTATGGGCGCCCGCCAGTGCAGTAGGCGAGGCGCCGACTGGTGACGCGGCGAGAGCACCGTTAGGGGTGCCTGGGCGGCATGAGGGAGCGCCAGATGAGGTGCCAGGGGCTCCCGCAGGGGCACCAGGTGAGGCACCGACGGGCGGCGCGTTGAGGGTGCCTGGGTGGCGCGAGGGCGTGCCAGCAAGGGCACCCGCGGCACGGAGGGCGCCAGCAACGGCACCGGTGTGCCGTGGAGTGTCGGGGCACCGCTAGGAAGCGCCGAGGCGGCGCTGGGGGACCAGGCGCCAGGGGGTGCCAGGAGAGGCACCGGAGCGGCGCCGACGGCGCCAGAGAGACCTGCAGGTAAAGGGGGTTGTGACGTTCTGATAGGAAACGGCACAGGGTCAGTAGCGTCGTCCAAAAAATCATAAGCCGCCGATGAAGGTGGAGAGGATAGCTCAGCGTAGGGGAACGAGGACTCGTCAAATGTGACGTGTCGGGAGATGATGATACGGTTAGAACCGAGATCAAGATAGCGGTACCCTTTATGATGAGCGGAATATCCCAGAAAAATACACGCGGTGGATTGAGGTGCTAGCTTGTGACTGGCCGTGGCGGAAAGGTTGGGGTAATAGCAACAACCAAAGACACGCAAGTGCTCGTATGACGGTGCAGTGCTGTACAATGCCTCATGTGGAGTGCGAAAAGCGAGTCTTGGTAGGAAACATGTTGAGCAGGTAAGTCGAGGCGTGAAGGGCCTCTACCCAATAGCATGGGGGAAGGCTTGCCTGGAAGAGGAGAGAGCGGAGGATGTTGTTCGTAGTACGAATGATCCGCTCAGCTCGACCATTTTACGGCGACGTGTATGGGCATGACAAGCGGAAGTGGACGCCACGGGAGAGGAAGAACATGCGAGTGATGGAGTTGTCAAACTCACGACCTTGTCGCACTGGACGGCTTAATGGTGGCGTCGAGCTGTGTAAACACGTAGGAAAAGAAATTAGCAAGTGTCAAACGTGTTAGATTTCAGCTGTAGTGGAAAAGCCCAGGAAAAGTGAGAGCAATCATCGAGAACAATTAAATAATATTTAAAACCCGAGATGCTAGGAATAGGAGATGTCCACAAATCACAATGAACAAGATCAAAATTACTGGACGCTCGAGAAGAAGACACCCGAAAGGGAAGACGAGTGTGTCGCCCGAGCTGACATGCATGATAGAGAGACAAGCTAATGTCTTTATTACATGAAGGTAAAACGGGTGCGAGACGGGCGAGGGCTTCCTGCCCGGGATGGCCGAGACGACGGTGCTAGACCGTGTAGGTGACGCCAGCAGTAAGAGCAGCAGCCGCAGCAGGAAGGTGCAGGGGGTACAATGGATCCGAACTATTGCACCTGACGATCACGTTCCTGGACCGGAGATCCTTCACAGAACAACTAGACGGGTCAAATTCAACTGAGCAGTTGTTATCGGTGGTAAACTGGCGAACGGAAATAAGATTCTTAATAAGCTTGGGTGAAACAAGAACATTATTAAGATGTAAAGGACTAGGAAGAACAGCTGCGCCAGTGGAGGTGACAAGGAGTAAAGAAACATCACCGACAACAATAGCTGAAGGAAAAGGGTACCGCTGGGTGAAATTATGCAAAAGAGAGCGAGGATCGGAGATCATGTGGGAGGTAGCACCTAAGTCGATGTACCACTTGTGTTGCTGCGGCTGGTTCAGCATCATAGTGCTGAAGGTGGAGGCGAGGGACTGCTGATCCCACAACGGCGTGCTAGCGGCGGTGCCGGCGATGGAGGGCTGGTACGGCACCTGCTGTAGAGCCTGTGCCTGAACGGCCTGGTACGCCTGAGCCTGCACCTGAGCCGCCTACACCTGGGCGGCCTGTAGCTGGGCGGCCTAGAACTGGGTCGCCTGGAGTGCCTGAAGCTGCGCCTACTGGGCTGGCGTGGAGAACTGGACCAGCATGGCGTGGGGCGCCTCGAGCTGCGAAGCCCGTGCACCAGGCCACATCTAGATGGCCTCGGTCCACGGGTTCAAGGAGGGCCAGGGCGCGACGTCGGAGGGGCCCTGGGAGGCGCCCTGTTTGGCACCACTAGGAGGACGCTGGCCGGCGCCGCCGCCCCCGCCGCCGCCCCTGCCGCCGCCGGAGTTGCCGCCCTTGGAGGAGCGGCTGTTGGAGTTGCATTTGCTGCGACGAGGCTTGGCAGAGCCACCCCAGAGGTTGAGCTACCCCCAGAAGGGGGCTGCTGCGAGGCCTGGGGCAGCCAGGCTATCGTGGAGGCGCCTAGCGCAGCGGCAAGAAGGGCGGTGGAGGGCGCCGAGGACGACTGCGCGGAGGTGAGCTCCTCGAGCAGCAGATCGTTCCGAGCCTCCAGGAACGTCGGGAACGGGCGACCGCGGCGAAGATGAAGACCGATGGCGGCGTAGTTGGAGTTGAGGCCGCGGATGACGTTGAGGACGAGTGACCGGTCGGTGACAGGCTCGCCGAGCTTGCCGAGGGCATCAGCCATGGCCTTCAGACGCCGACAATAGACAGTGATGGAAAGATCGCCTTGGACGAAGGTGCGAAACTGGACGTCGAGGAGGAGGGCGCGCGTCTCGCTGTTGCTGAGGAACTAAGACTCGACGGCAAGCCAGACGGAGCGTGCGGTGGAGCCGGGCACCATCACAGTGTCGACGAGGTCGTTGGAGAGGGTGCCGTATATCCAAGACCAAACGACACAATCCATCCGCGCCCAGTCAAGGTGACCGGGGAGAGGACTGTCCTAAAGGATGTGGGCGTCGAGGGAGAACTTCCCAACAGTGAGCAGAAACTGCTCGCGCCACCGGGCGTAGTCGGAAACTTCATGCCCACAGGATCCTGGATAAAACTTTTTGATTTAGCATACACATCTAGAACAAGAAAAGACCTAAATTGCAGACACGCGTTTAGTCTTCTAGAACAAATGCAGACAATGGGAGGATATATATGCATGCATGTCTCAAATTTTACAAAGTTGGAGGAGTCCTGGGAAATAAAATAAGTTACCATTTGTTTAACAAACGTTGCATGCCTAGTGTAGCTTGAAATCTAGTAATGGTTCACGCTCATCTTTGTAAAATAAATGCAACATCACACATGCAACACACAGAAAAATAGGAACTAATTGAATTGGATCCACTCTGCAATTCACATCATCAAAACAATCATTGATGAGGACACCACGAGTACATCTACACCATCAGCACCTCAGGCGCCTCCAGTTGCTCCTCCACCTCAGGCGCCTACAGTTGCTCATCCAGTTGGGCCAATCACTCGAGCCCGTGCGAGAGAATTAAACTTCATCATGCTATTAAGGAACGAAGGCCCATCGGAATAAGAAGATGGCCCAACAGGGCAGCCCAGGTGGGGCGCCTAGGGTTGGGCGCCGTGACCCCTTCGGACTCCAGGGGCTGCGCCCCCTTTATTTAGTCCGAGTCCTTTTTGTTTACGACTTGAGTTTTGTTTTACATCTAGCTTTAGCTACTCTTGAACACGCGCAAATACGCGCTGTCCTTGTGATTCAGAACTCCACCTTCGAGTGATATTTAGATTGCTCGCCTCTCTTTCTTGTTCGTTCTTCGATTGCGGACAGGAATCGATCTTCGTGATCAGGCTGATCTCGCACCGGCGAGGTTGGTAACCATCGGGAGTTGGTTCAGCGATTGCATTGGCGCTTCGGGTTCGCTCGTCGTAGTCGGATCGTGAGGGTCTACTTCCACCAAGTCGATTTTATCTCCACTCACCGAAAGATCGGGCACTCCGACTCTATCAAGTGGTATCAGCTTTCCAGGTTGATCGGTGAGTTTTACCGAGTGTTTTTCCCTTCCTACAGTCCACAAAAACCAAAACAAATTTTTTCAGGTTAGATCCTTTGTCCCAGCAACCGTTTAGCCTTGCACATTCTTTCAATAAGTGTCTTTGTTGAATTTGTGTGCCTACTCGTTCAATTGTTGCTGGTTACTTGTGTTTAATCTCTTGTTTCTCGTTTTTCATCTAACCCTAGTTTTTCGCCGCCGCCGCCGTTCCGCTGCTCGCCAACCCTACCAGCCGCGCCCACCGCACCTCCCCCCGCGACAACCGCGCCACGCCATCCCACTACTCCGATCGCCCCTCCCCTGTCAAAAAAAAAAGATCGAAAGCAATCAAAAAAAAGGAAAGTGCAAAAAAAAAGGGAAAGAAGCAAAAAAAAAAAGAAGGAGAAGAATCCAACAGGGAGAAGGAAGGTGATTCGGATTTGTTTCGGTGGAACCTCCCTTTGCGCGTGCCGTGACTCCTCCTGGGTCACGACTCTCTGGGGTAAATTCCCCCCCCCCCACGCCTTCCGTGCCAGCCTTTCAAATCCGTATCTCTCTTTCTTGGTCCTTTTTTATTCTGAGGTCCGCCTTACTCTAGAGAGAGAGAGAGTGTGTGTGCCGCAATTTGATATTTGAGATCCTCTGTGTTCATATTATCAGTTTTGGGGCACCCTCTGTGAAAAAAAAATAGAAAAAAAAAAGAGGTGCGCCCTCTCCACCTTGCCTCTGTTCTTTCGATTTTCGATTTTCCTTGTTACCAGCAACTCTTGTTACGTGTTTGGCACTATCTTTCAACTTTGCATTATTGTTTGATTGTGCTAATCCTTCATTTGAGTGCAGCCTTCCCAGAACTCCACATAGTTCTACGACGAGCATATTTTGTTTCTCCAGGCAATCGCTCCTCCAATCTTTCGTGAGTTCCACCGGTTGGTTGCAATTCGCCCCTGTGTGCATGGTAAGAACGGATAAGAATTTGATAACAGCACTAGTGTGAGCGCCTTGTGAGCTATTACACCCCTATTTTGTCGTCGCTTGTGTTCTTGTCTTTGCGCTAACCATGGCAGATGATGTCGACGTGGGGGCTAACCAGCTGCAGGGCATACGGGCGCAAGTTGAAGGGCTTGTCACCGACATTCAGATGATTCATGAACGGCTGGACTCGACGATCTCCTCGACGACCGAGCGGTGTGATCAGCTCGACCTTGCACAGACGGCCGCTAAGGCCACACTCGACTCAGTTGTGGCAAGACTCGATGCATTGCACACTACAGTCGCAGAGTTGCAGCAGGGTTATGGTGGTGACTCGGACCAGGACGATGGCAACCGCCGAGGCCGTGCCCGCCGCGTGCCACGCTGTCCCGGTGGTAATGATTCCTTTTCCAAGATTAAATTTAAAATTCCACCTTTTAATGGCAAATATGATCCTGCTGCATATCTTGATTGGGAATTAGAAGTTGAACAGAAATTTTCATGCCATGATATTCTTGCTAATTCTCAAGTTAAAGCTGCTATTAGTGAATTTACTGATTTTGCTTTAATTTGGTGGCGTGAATATAAACACAAACATCCCAATACCATTCCAACCACTTGGGAGCAATTAAAAACTGCTATGCGCCACAGATTTGTGCCTTCTTATTATGCTCGTGATTTGCTTAATAAAATGCAACGTTTTCAGCAAGGTTCCAAATCTGTTGAGGAATATTTCCAGGAATTACAAATAGGCATGATTCGTTGTGGGTTATTGGAGGAAAACGACGCTGCTATGGCACGTTTTCGTGGTGGTTTGAACCGCGAAATTCAGGATATACTTGATTATAAGGACTACACAGATATGACAACATTATTTGAATATGCTTGCAAAGCTGAACGTGAAGTGCAGGGACGCCACTCGAAGATATATTCTAACTCTTTTGCAGGAAGAAGCTCGACATCCAACTCCGCACCCGCTCTCCCTGCGCCACCCACGCCCACCACTACACCGTGCGAGCGAACGGCCAAACCTGCAAGCGTTGCCCCTTCCACAGGCGCCGCCCCTCCCACAGGCCGTACACGGGATATTCAGTGTCATCGTTGCAAAGGATTTGGCCATGTGATTCGGGACTGTCCGAACAAGCGCACTTTGCTTCTTCGTGACGATGGTGAGTACTCTTCCGCTAGTGATTCTGAAGATACTCGACATGCGATGCTTGCCACTGACCATGCAGCTATGGAGGTACATGTCAACCCGGGCGACGCCGATAGGTATGAAAGTCTTGTTGTGCAGCGTGTTCTTAGTACACAGGTCGCCCCGTCCGAGAAGAATCAGTGACACACTCTTTTCCATACCAAGGGCGTTGTGCAGGAGCGGTCGATTCGCATCATCATCGACAGCGGCAGCTGCAACAATTTGGCGAGTACCACGCTGGTTGAAAAGTTGTCTTTACCCACTCGTAAGCATCCACATCCATATCACATTCAATGGCTTAATGATGGTGGGAAAATTAGAATTACTCGATCAGTCCGTGTTCCTTTCTCCATGGGTGCTTATTCTGATTTTGTCGATTGTGATGTTATTCCCATGGAAGCATGCTCTCTGTTACTTGGGCGACCTTGGCAATATGATACTGATAGCTTGCACCATGGTCGTTCAAATCACTATTCTTTCATGTTTAAGGGTCAGAAAATAATTATACATCCAATGACACCTGAACAAATTCTTAAAGATGATCTTGCTAGAGCTACTAAAACTGCTAAACAACTTGAACCATCGACATCTCTTAATTCTAAAATCAAGTTGAATGCTCCTGTTTTGCTTGCCACACGTGCTGATTTTGATGAGTTACGCGATGCTCCTTTACCATGCTATGCCCTTATATGCTCTAGTGTGCTCGTTTCACTTGATGATGCACCATCTTTGGATATTCCCCCTGCGGTTGCTAACATTTTGCAGGAGTACGCTGATGTCTTTCCAAAAGATTTACCACCAGGACTCCCACCACTTCGTGGCATTGAGCACCAGATCGACCTCATTCCCGGCGCACAGCTTCCGAACCGCGCACCGTACCGTACAAATCCGGATGAGACGAAGGAAATCCAGCGCCAGGTACAGGCGTTGCTTGACAAGGGTTATATTCGTGAGTCTCTTAGCCCTTGCTCCGTTCCCGTGTTACTTGTTCCAAAGAAAGATGGCTCATGGCGTATGTGTGTAGACTGTCGTGCTATTAATAACATTACCATTCGCTACCGATACCCTATACCACGCCTTGATGATATGCTAGATGAGCTTAGTGGTGCCATTATTTTCACTAAGATTGATTTGCGTAGTGGCTACCATCAGATTCGCATGAAATTAGGTGATGAATGGAAAACGGCTTTTAAAACAAAATTTGGGTTATATGAATGGTTGGTTATGCCGTTTGGTTTGACAAATGCTCCCAGCACATTTATGCGTTTGATGAATGAAGTTCTGAGGCCCTTCATAGGATTGTTTGTAGTTGTCTATTTTGATGATATCCTCATTTACAGCAAGTCTATGGAAGAGCATCTAGAACATTTGCGTGCTGTTTTTGATGCATTGCGTGCGGCCCATTTATTTGCTAACCTCGAAAAATGCATGTTTTGCACACAACGTGTCTCGTTTCTTGGCTATGTTGTTACTCCACAGGGCATTGAGGTGGATAGCAGCAAGATTGATGCCATTCGGGAGTGGCCTACACCGACGACGGTCACACAAATTCGAAGCTTTCTTGGCCTTGCAGGTTTCTACCGCCGGTTTGTTCGTGATTTTAGCTCCATTGCAGCGCCTCTACATGAGCTTACAAAGAAGGATGTTCCCTTTGCTTGGAGTGATTCGCAAGAGGTTGCGTTCAGCACCTTGAAAGATAAGTTAACCAATGCTCCTCTCTTGCAGTTGCCTGATTTTACTAAAGTGTTTGAGCTTGAATGCGATGCTAGCGGTATTGGGCTAGGTGTTGTTTTGTTACAAGAAGGAAAACCGGTTGCTTACTTTAGCGAGAAATTAAGTGGTGCTAGCTTGAATTATTCTACTTATGATAAGGAGCTTTATGCTTTAGTGCGCACTTTGCATACTTGGCAGCACTACCTTTGGCATCGCGAGTTTATAATTCATTCTGATCATGAGGCTTTAAAACATATTCGTACCCAAACAAACCTGAACCGTCGTCATGCTAAATGGGTAGAATTCATTGAGTCTTTCCCTTACATTATTAAACACAAGAGCGGGAAGGAAAATGTCATTGTTGATGCTTTGTCTCGTCGCTATACCATGCTGTCCCAGTTAGATTTTAAAATCTTTGGCTTGCAAACTGTGAAGGATCAATATGTGGATGATGCTGATTTTAAAGATGCTTTCGCCCACTGTATTCATGGCAAACCATGGGGCAAATTTCACATACAGGACGGGTTCCTGTTTCGCGCTAATAAGCTGTGTGTTCCAGCTAGCTCGGTTCGTCGTTTGTTGTTACAGGAAGCGCATGGAGGCGGTCTCATGGGGCACTTTGGCGTCTACAAGACGCATGAAGTGCTGGCTGCCCACTTCTTTTGGCCCCGGATGCGCGCTGATGTTGAGCGCCTTGTTGCACGTTGCACTACTTGCCAGAAAGCTAAGTCACGATTGAACAACCATGGTTTGTACATGCCTTTGCCTGTTCCTACTTCTCCCTGGCTTGATATTTCTATGGACTTTGTTTTGGGATTGCCTAGAACTAAGAAGGGGAGGGACAGTATTTTTGTGGTTGTTGATCGTTTCTCCAAAATGGCTCATTTTATACCTTGTCATAAGACTGATGATGCTAGCAATGTTGCTGAATTGTTCTTTCGCGAGATTATTCGTTTGCATGGTATTCCAAATACAATAGTCTCTGATCGTGATGCTAAGTTTCTCAGTCATTTTTGGAGATCACTGTGGAATAAAATGGGAACTAAATTGCTGTTTAGCACCACTTGTCACCCTCAGACTGATGGACAAACTGAGGTGGTTAATCGAACCTTGTCCACAATGCTTAGGGCTATTTTAAAGGAAAAACTTGAAACGTTGGGAAGATTGCTTGCCTCATGTTGAGTTTGCTTATAATCATGCAACACATTCTTCTACAAAGATGTGTCCTTTTCAAGTTGTTTATGGTTATATTCCTCGGGCACCTATTGATTTGTTTGCACTTGATGCCGAGGACACCCCACACATAGATGCCGCTGCACATGTTGATCAAATGATTAGCTTGCATGAGCAAACTCAACAAAACATTGCTGCTGCTAATGCTAAATATCAGGTTGCGGGTAGTAAAGGGAGAAAACATGTTACTTTTGCACCGGGTGACCTGGTTTGGTTGCATTTGAGGAAGGATCGTTTTCCTACCTTACGTCGTTCTAAATTGATGCCACGTGCTGCTGGTCCTTTTAAAGTGCTAACCAAGATTAATGATAATGCTTATATCCTTGACCTGCCTGCGGAGTTTGGTGTTTCCACGAGTTTTAATGTTGCAGATTTGAAACCGTATGTGGGCGAAGATGAGGAGTTGCCGTCGAGGACGACTTCAGTTCAAGAAGGGAAGGATGATGAGGACACCACGAGTACATCTACACCATCAGCACCTCAGGCGCCTCCAGTTGCTCCTCCACCTCAGGCGCCTACAGTTGCTCATCCAGTTGGGCCAATCACTCGAGCCCGTGCGAGAGAATTAAACTTCATCATGCTATTAAGGAACGAAGGCCCATCGGAATAAGAAGATGGCCCAACAGGGCAGCCCAGGTGGGGCGCCTAGGGTTGGGCGCCGTGACCCCTTCGGACTCCAGGGGCTGCGCCCCCTTTATTTAGTCCGAGTCCTTTTTGTTTACGACTTGAGTTTTGTTTTACATCTAGCTTTAGCTACTCTTGAACACGCGCAAATACGCGCTGTCCTTGTGATTCAGAACTCCACCTTCGAGTGATATTTAGATTGCTCGCCTCTCTTTCTTGTTCGTTCTTCGATTGCGGACAGGAATCGATCTTCGTGATCAGGCTGATCTCGCACCGGCGAGGTTGGTAACCATCGGGAGTTGGTTCAGTGATTGCATTGGCGCTTCGGGTTCGCTCGTCGTAGTCGGATCGTGAGGGTCTACTTCCACCAAGTCGATTTTATCTCCACTCACCGAAAGATCGGGCACTCCGACTCTATCAATCATTGCTGGACCAATACGAGCAGTGGTAACATTGTCTAGCCATTGAATTGAAGTACGTTGCAACAACAATATCAACACTGTTAATGGAGCAACTACTGGGATTGGGCATGCGAGTGTTGATACCTCGTTGTGCTCGATCTGCCGCTGCTTTCTTCTCGGCTTCAAGCACCTTCTCTGGATCCACCCACAAGGCCTCGGCGTAGGTGTCGTTGCGCAGGGCGAACCCTGTGCGGCGGTACGCCATGAACAGCCCAGCCATCTCCGTGAGGGGTACATGAGTATAACTTTGGACGGGAATTGACATCAATTCTCTCGATTCTTTATAGTATAGATGTGCATGTGGCGACAGATGGACTCACATAATTAGAAAAAAAAAGTGCATGATAAAGACTATGCACGGCTGCACGCACGTCGAGCACGAGTTCTTCCTAGAAAAAGAAGGCATGCGTGAAGTTTTCATAAGTCTAAAAAATCGTGATTTTAGGAATGCTTAAGTTTCAAAAAAATGTACAATTTAGGACACTTTTCATGAAAGGAGATTAACTCTGCTTTTCTTGGAAGCAATTCAATACCAAAGTTATTTTTGTAAAACGTGGTATTTCCCTGAAACTCCAAAATTACTTTTCCTTTTTATTATCACTTTTTCCTGGTAGAAGGCATTTATTTAAACATCTTTTGTCCTCTCTACCTACCCTAGAACTGTTATTAAAAGAAAGAATGAATAATAGTAAAACAATGTTATTTGTGTATAACACTCATTTAGATAATTTAGGGATATAATGTATTTTAAAAGTTATTAATTAAGGATCCGATTAACCTAGCTGGATAAGTTTGGGACCGTGGCACATTTTTACTCATTGAAAATCAGCTGCTCAGATTGGATCAAAATCCTTTGGCAAAATTTGCTACAAGACATTGAAAGTGATGTCGATTTGCTGAGGGACACCGTTCAAAACGCACTTTGCTGATGGACACTTTCGTTTTATGCAAATTTGCTGGAAGACACCGCCTCGAGTAAAATAATATTTTTAACCTGAAGAGGAGAGAGAAACATGATGAAATGACCTTTTTACCCCTACCCCCACATGTGGCCTCTTTCTTCTTCCTCTCTTCCCTTCCCTTCCTTCTTCTTTTCTTCCCCATTTTCCACTCATCCGCACCGCTGCTTTACCCGGATCAAGCGCCGCAGCCGCCTGGAGCAGGCCGCACCGCCGGGATCGAGAGCCGCGGTTGCTTGGAGCAGGCGGCCACCACCGGGATCGAGCATCGCAGCCGCCTTGAGCAGGCCGCGCCGTGGGGGATCGAGCGTCCCAACCTGGAGCCGCTTGCCGTGGGGACCAGGCGCTGCCGGCAGGGGCACACTGTAGGGATTGGGCTGCCGTGCAGTAGGAGTAAACAAATCGCGCGCAGCTGCGGCCTGGCTGCCTGGCACGTACTGGCGCGCAGCTTGCCGTGCCACACTGCCACTGGCCTAGTGCCCATTGCCTGCCAACTGCCGCCCTCCTACGTTGTCTCCCTGTCCCAGCTGGGTGTTGCCCGTCGGAGCAATAGGGACGAGAGGAGTAGAGGACCACACGTTGATCCCGGACCAAAGGAGTGCTCCATAAGATTTGGGAGATCTTGCGATCCTCGTTTCCCTCGTAAAGAGCACAACGACTGGCTGGCGGCACAGCTGGTGATTCACTTCGATGGAGAAAAACCGGACAGCTCTAGCTGCAAGCCCCCACAATGCGCCAGACATGTGTGCCGGGGATAAAAAGGTCATTTCATCACGTTTCTCTCTCCTCTTCAGACTAAAAATATTATTTTACTAGGATTGTGCCCATGCGTTACTAAAGGCAATAAAACATTTATATTGCAATATACATATATATTTAACATGACAATAATAATATGCAAATAAGCGCAATTATGGATAAGTACTTAATCCAACAATACAAGAACAGCATCATTGAATTTAACAAAGCTAAGTATGACATGACATGGCATCCTTAGATGAACAAGAATAAGGCTCTTGCAAGATGCCACAGAACCCTGAATTATGCTGCAGGGTATAAAATCATAAATCCATTATATTTATACTATTTTCCATCCATGATATGGTTCAACCTTTGAATTCCAAAGGAGTACTTCCCATTGTAAGACGAAATATTCAGTAAATGTGCTAGGATCTTGGGAGTTGACACAAAAGAAAACCATTTTTCAAAGCAAGTGAGAATGGTTAAGAAATTAATTTTATTTGAAAAATCGAGTTATTAACACAAAAATTAGAATTCATTAGCTCAGGACGTGTAGTCATGTAGATTACAGGGTACATTGTGTACACAGATTCCATGAGCAATAGTGTATTTAAACTTTCAGGCTGCTGCGCAAGCAAAAGTAGCAAAATATAGTCCAGCAGGTAACACACTAACGCCCGAAGCAAATATGGTCCATTTCACTTGCACAGAACGAAACCAACTGAATGATTCAGGGAATTCTAAAACATGATAATCAAATGATATATGGCCAATCAGTGGTCCTCAGGTTAAACAAAACAATATCAACATATGATTTGGGCACTAATCAAACTAAACCACTAATCAAACTCGAACTTTAAAACAGAATCAACATATGATCTGGGCCCTAATCTGTCCTCTTTGCCAAGCAACATTCAATCATTCATAAATGTAACACAGGATAAATGCAGGTCAGCATAACTTGTACTGTTTCCCCCACATCTTGATAGTGTGAAAAGAGTAGTAATCTACTCCACTTAAAACAGAATCTCAGCAATCACAGGTTAATTATTAGCAATAATAAGCAAGCAAAATGGACAGCTTAAGTTTTCCCCTTCCAATTGTTTCTCTTCACTACCAATTGAACCAAATGTGCTACCTTTAATATAGGAAAAACACCTCATTTCAGTTTCCTGCCTCAAATTACTTCTCTTCCCCACTAATCTCAAATAACACCCTAACGATAAACAACAGGAACAGCATTCCATCGGGAGATTTTAGTAAAATTGATTGAAATTTCGAAATGGACGCCAGTAAAAAAGCAGTAACTGTTACCATCGGCGTGGCGCTCGCTGGTGAAGAGGGGCAAATCGAACCATTTCTCGGGCCACATAGAGATGTGCCTGACGAACACCACGGGCTCCCCCTCGTCGATCTGCCCCTCCTCGGTGACACCGGGCACGGGCTCCCCTTCGTCGATCTCGGCCTCGTCGATATCCCCCTCCGGCGGCGCCGGTGCGCGGGGTTGAGGCCTCCGGCGGTGTCGAGGGCGACGCCACGAACGACGCGACGCCTCAGAAGCGGCGGGCGAGGGTCTCGTTGAGCTCGGAGATGTCGTCCTTGACGCCGCGGCTCGGCGTGCCGGGCTCCTCGGCGACGGCCCCCGGCCACCGGCCCCGCTCCGCTCCCGGCGGAGGCGGCCTCGGGCTCCGGCTCGTCGGAGTCGGAGTCGAGTTCCCCTCGCGGCGAGGAAAGGGTGGCCGCGATGGAGCGCGCGATCCACGACAGGGGGAAGGATCGGGGTGGCCTGGTGGGGGTGGGGCGTGACTGAGCTGCGCTGACGAAGAAGCACCGGCGGCGGCTGGTCCGATTCGGATTTCGGAGACGGCCTCCCCATCCCATAATCAGATGTAACTAAATTAATGCGTCATGCTAATCCCGATCTCCCCCTTTGCTTAGCCCTACTCGGCCTGGCTGACGCACGCCACACGAAACCGAACCCCACACGGCCACACTGCCAGCTAGGCGCCATCCGTGTAACGGGCACGCGCCAAATTTCTTCCCAAAATTAAGAAGCCCTCTTTCCTCTCTCGCTCTCCTCCGTCCCCCCCTCCGCCGCCTTTCCACTTCTTGCCCTAATCCTCCCCAATCCCCAGATCGTTGCAGCAGCTCACCATGGCTACCCTCGCGGCGGACACGCCGCAGCCCGACGACCCCGCGCCCACGCCCTCCGACGACAGGCTCCTCTCCTTCCTCCGCCTGAAGCTCGGCGGCGAGGCCCTCCCCGCCGCCGCCGGCGCTCATTTCCACGACTGCGACATCTACGCCGCCGATCCCGCCACGCTCACGGCGGGGTACCTGCCGGCCCTGGAGAGGAAGGGGGAAGGGTACTCCTGGTTCTTCTTCACCTTCGTGAGGCCCAAGAGCAGCACCGACAGCCGCAAGAAGCGCATGGTCGGCGGCGGCGCGGGCACCTGGCACTCGGAGCGCGCTCCACGGGCCGTGCTCGACGGCGAGGGAAACTGTGTCGGCCACACCCAGTATTTCTCCTACAAGCGCAAGACCGGAAAGAGCTGCAGCGAGAGGACCGACTGGTACATGGTGGAGTTCACCGACGGTCAGGAAGGGGATCACGACCGCATCCACGGCGGCGAGCCCGTGCTGGTTCTCTGCAAGATCTACAAAGCGCACTCCGGTTCGAGGTCATCATCATCATCCTCGCGATCAGCGCGCAAGAGGAAGGCCACGGAAGAGCATGCCGACCCGTCCTTTGCTCCTTTGAAGGCCAAGCGGCGGCTTTTCAGTTCCTCTGCTCCAACGCAGCTGCCTGCGTCACAGGAACAGGTCAGCTCCAGAGTCACCATGACCACCTCTCGATTGGAATTGCAGGGCGAGGCAGCAAAGGTCGAACCAGAGGCTTATCATGGCGAGATCGATGATCATGCATTAGATGATTTCCTCCTGTTCATGAAATCAGAGTTTCAGATCGACACTACATCAGATTATCTCAACTTCTCTACCAATCCAGAGGCGTCACAGGAACAGGTCAGCTCCAGAGTCACCATGGCCACTTCTGGATTGGAATTGCAGAGCGAGGCAGCAAAGGTCGAACCAGAGGCTTATCATGGCGAGACCGATGATGATACAGTAGATGATCTCCTCCTGTACTGGGAATCGCAGTGTAAGACCAACAGTACATCAGATTATAAAAAATTCTCTCCCAATCCAGAGGCGTCGGCGTCGCACAGCAAGACAAGCACTAGACACCCTAGCTCGTTGATGTCTGAAACAGAGATGTCTCAGGCTAAGATCGGCGATACATCAGATTATCTCAGATTCTGGCCTGAACCAGAGGCGTCGCAGGGTATGAGCAACAGCACATCAGATTATCTAAAATTCTCTCCCGAAGCAGAGGCAATGGAAAACATGACAAACACTGCACCTCCAAGCCTAGTGATGTCCGAACCAGGGATGACGGCTCAGGGCAAGATCGGCAGCACATCTGATTATCTCAGACTCTGGTCTGATTTAGAAGCATTTCAGGGTATGATCAACAGTCCATCTCCCAGCTTGTTGACGTCAGAGCCATGGAAGACGTTCAGTTTCGGGTCTGAACCAGAAGTATCGCAGGGTATGATTCACAGTACATCAGAATATCTCAACTTCTCGCCCAAAACAGAGGCATTGCAGAAGACAAGAACTACACCTCGCAGCTTGTTGATGTTCGAGCCAGAGGTGCAGGCGCCGCAGGGTGAGAGTGAGACATCAGCGTTGGACTGGGGCATCCAGATGGCAGGCGTCGGCACCACTCCTGTACTTGGGCATTGCAATGACAACAGCACCACAGCGTCTTGCAGCTGCAGTCTGGGATGGTTTGTTGGAGCGCCGCCTAAATATGACATGTGGAGCACCACCGGATTTCCAAGCAGCCCAAGCATGTTCGGCGGTCCGGCTCTTTGGAGCTGCTAATATCAGAGGAGCTGCGCGCTGTGCAATGAGGACAGATTGTAGGAGGGGCATTCAGTTTTTTTTTTCCTTTTTGCAGCTTCTAGTGCTGGAAAAATTCAGATTGTAGGAGGGGCATTCAGATTGTGCAATGAGGACAGATTCTAGTGCTGTGATTATGTGGTTAGGTAGACTAAAACTCATTAGTTGTGTTCTTGAAAGCCTGTATTTGAATTCAACAAAGGTTCTCCATACATTTAGCATAGTGATCTTTCTATCTGGGTTATTTTTGCAACTTGAACTGTTGTTGTGTCTGGTTTCAGCATATCATTCTATACAATTAAGCTTGTTTGCCTGAAAGTTCTCATTTATAAGCTTAACTCAGGTCTGGGTTGCTGGGTTCTCTGCTGCAATGTTGAAGAAAAGTAGTTCCATGACAGGACCTTCAGCTGAATCTCTTGATGGGCCTATTGTAAATGGCAGCTTGAACAGAGTTAGCTCTAATATGATGCGACCATCATGGGGGATGCTTTCTTCTGTCATCTCTGCAGAAATTCTTTGAGATTGTCCTTAATGTGCCTGATATAAATATGTAAGTCCATTTACTTTTTTTAGTCACTGCCCTGGTTACGTCCATTTACTGTTTTTAGTCACTGCCATGGACAGCTCATATATTTGTGCAGCCAACACTCACAATTGTGCGATCTTTTATGGTGCATAATACTACCAGGTGGTAGTACGAAGTATAGGCTGTTTTTTTTTTTGAACGAATGGGCACGGGATAGTGCCTATTTCATTGAGAAAGTAGATAGTATAGGCTGTTTTTTGATATGGTTAAAATTATGGTTAGCGCAACATATATTATTCGAGATTTTTTTTCACACTCCATTTTCCCGCACGTCCTCTTCCAGCGTTCGTCCGCCGCCACTGCCCACACGCCGCCGCTGGCTCTTCTCCCTTTCTAGTCCGCCGCCTCCGGCATCTCAGGACGCCGCCAGCGCTGCCGCCGCCTCCTCCTCCTACCTTTCCAGTCTGCCGCCTCCTCCTCCTCCCTTCCCATTCCGCCGCCGCCACCTCCTCCGCAAGAGGTCGAAGCTCTCCAGAAGGGTGGGAACCAGGTGAAGCCATCTGCTGAGTTCGTTGTTCTGCTGTTTGTGGCTTGGGGATGCCGTTTTGGTTCATGTGCTAACTCCTGAACTGATTGATGCAGCGAGCGAGAGAATCGTTCCTGAAGGACTTTGATACCCAGAAAATGAGGCTAACTGATAGCAGGTAAAGAAGAATTCAGTAACTGTTATTTGTTTTGGTAATACATATACATACCAAACAAAAGTCCAACTAAAACCTATTGTTGCAGCAACATTGGCAATCTTAGGGAATTCATAAAAGCTGTTTATGTGGAGGGAAGGTATGCTGGTGGGAGGTTTTCTGAAAGGTCTCCAAGAGATAAACAGGTAGATTTGATTGGATCTTAGAAGTCCAGTTGTTACCCTGTCTGAAAAAAATTATCCATTATTATCATTCTGGCATTTTGACTATCAGAGGCTTCAGCAAGCCTACTGCTATATTCACTGAATACCTTAGAGGTGTATTTGTGATCAAAGCTCATTTATGTTTTATTCACTAAGTAAAGTCTTCTTATAATGTACCTTTCCTAGCATATTTTGTAGCAATGCATCTTTCTGAGGTAAATGATATTCCATCTTGCAGAACCAAAAGGCCCATGAAGAAGAACATAGAAGGGCAAGCTCCTACCATTCATTTTCACAGAGCCCACCTTATGATTATTAGTATGAAGAGCAACGCAATGGGAAACAATCTGCATTCCTAAGTAGGAAGCCTGGCTCAGATCGGGGGGGCTTCAGGGGAAGATTTCTGGATTTGCTTACGATTAACATACCCTGCATGAGAGAATGTCTGAGGATGGCTTTGCTGGTGAGAGTTGTGGATCGAGGACTTCTAACTGCTCAGGGTCAAGTATGAGTGATACAGTTAGAACCGCACCGCAATCACCTAATTTTCCTGATAATGGATGTTTTAGCCCACCTGAGTTAAAAGATCAATCAAATCAACAGAGTTCCTGTGGGCTCACTAGTTCAAAGGTGGGTGGAAATGTATTTCTTGAAAAACGTAATTACTTTCATTTCTTATCACGTTATAAATAAATATACCGGTCTCTCTTGCAGAGAACTGTATCAGCAGGAAACATAGATTCAATCTCTCTTAAGTCAGCCAAGTCAAGCTTGTTTGATTTGATTTTTGAGGATGATAATGTTCAAAGGACTCAGAAGTCCACAAAGTCCGCTGCTCCAAGTTTCATATCCTTTTCTGATGCTATTAGTGCCCCAAATCAAGATCTCTTTAATTCCACATCTACTCAGAAACACCATGTAACTAACTTGGATCAATCTCTAGACCTATTTGCAAATAGGCCTACCGAAACTCCATCTGCTGATAAAGCAATGCCAGCAGCTCCGTTGATACGGTAGAACTAGGGATAGCACGAAGAACCTATTTGTCGCCCTCTCTTGGAGGCTCTAACTACTTTTAGGGTTCTTCTTGCTTGATTACAATGGATGGTGTGGCTATGCTTATATAGCCAGCTACCTAACATACCCAATCTAATCTAAATAACCTTATCTCTCTAACAACCTTATCTCTAATGACCTGCTAACAAACCAATCTTATTCCCCTTGTGGTACTGTTCATGAGCTATAGTACTCATGGGCCTAGGCCTGTGGCCGGCCCACTTGCCATAGCACTCCACCACCCATCAAAGACAGCTCGTCCTCGAGCTGTGGAGATGCTTGGAGGCGATGCTAGCCCAGCCCACACATGCTAGAATGCCCACTGCGGCGCATGCAGTATGCGGTTGAAGGAAAGTGGTGCTGTCCAATGTTGATGAAGATAGCAGCCAGGTACATGCCAGGCAGCAAGCTTCGCACAAAGCATTCCCATGCTGCCCAACATGAAGCCGTAGCCAAATGACCAAGCGTGCGTTGCCTGCAACAGGTTGCAGCCCACTTGAAGGGATGTTGCCGTTGGGTTGCTGCAGGAGATGTGGCCATGGCAGGCGGCCACACCAATAACAGCTTGGTGGTCGTCGATGCTACGAGCGACCAAAGAGCTGGAGTGCTTCTGTTGGCTCAAGCTGCAACCAAGGAGGTCCTGGCCACAGCACTGCCATCAATTGTCCTGGGGACGTTGAGGCTGGAGGTGCTGGTGGAAGTACAGTCTGGCGTCGTGTGGATGAACCGTGGGGACGGAGTTCGCATGCCGGATGTGGGAAGTCGTCGGCAAATGACACCGGGCAACGCGAGGGAAAGCCTTGAGTGGGACCCAACAGCAACCGGTGCTGGCCATCTGGAGACCGACGAAGAGCAGCGTCGGGTGCAGGTGAAGGCCTGGACGAGCTGTATACTGATGCTGATGGCGAGTGGCGTCGGGCGCGGGCAGATTCGGGCGGTGGCATGAACGCGAGCGTGCGCATCCCCGATGATCGAACGACTGATGTGCACGACGAGAAAGGTGCAGCCTATGCTGGCCGCCACTGCCCTGGTGGCCTGGGCGGCTTAGGCGCTGATGTCCACGAGATGACGCCACGCGAGGGCGCGGTCTGTGGCGCCAGTGCCACCATGCTGGTAGAAGTGGAGGCATAAGCTAGCGACCCAGCTGTCGAAGCGGATGGGCTTGAGGACGATGAAGGGGGCATGTCTTGCGCCGAAGCAGCAGTGGAGACAGTCCCTGCCAGCAGATCGGAAGATGTTGTCGTGGCCGGTGAGGACGATGTTGTCGTGGCCGTTGCGGTTGCGGCAGGTTGGGTCTGCAATGGCGGTGAAGATGGCGGCTTGGGTGGTGCCAGCGGAAAATGTCCCGCCTCCGCCTTGTGTAGCCAGCCCAGTGGGTCTTCAGCGCCATCGTACTTGGGAATCTGATCTCGTGGACAGCAGGAGGATGCTCGGAATCGGAGCCGGAGGAACCGTCGGAGGAGAACGCGCCCTTCTGCTCCAGCACCTGCATCTGGACATTGTTGATGGAAGACTGCAGGCGGCCCTATTCCTGATGGATGGACGTCACCTCTGTGTCGATCTTCTTCCTGATGTAGTTCACCGTGGCGATCATCCTGTCGATTGCCTCCTGGAACTTGTCCTCGGTGGTGAAGTTGTTATCGCCCATGGCGGCAAGAAAGCGATGGGTTTAGCGGCGTGCACGGAAATTTAGGCCGAGGTGGAGGGGCGATTGGCGGCAGGCAGAAATCGAGGATGGTCCCGTTTGATACCAAATGATATGGTAGAACCTATTCGTCGCCCTCTCTTGGAGACTCTGACTACTTTTAGGGTTCTTCTTGCTTGATTATAATGGATGGTGTGGCTGTGCTTATATAGCCAGCTACCTAACAAACCTAATCTAATCTAAATAACCTTATATCTCTAACAACATTATCTCTAATGACCTGCTAACAAACCAATCTTACTCCCCTCGTGGTATTGTTCACGAGCTACAGTACTCGTGGGCCTAGGCCTGCGGCCAGCCCACTTGCCATAACATCCGTCAATGGACAATGTTGGGTGGGCTACATTTGATACACCTCCAGAGCAAAAGCAATATTCAGTGACTGGTGTACACCGCACGCCAATGCATTGAGCATGCATTTTTGACTGGTTTCCTGTCGCCAGTAAATGTCAGGAATTCTGTAATCCCACGCCAAGGGCCAAGGCATAGTTAGTAGCTGATGATTTGGTGGATAGATCTCCGGTGGCCATTAACCTGTCTAGATGTAGGCTTTGCCCACTGTACTCAGTGGCATGATAAGAAGGCTTAAGACACTATTATTCTTGCGATGAGTGATGGATGTAAAATGGCACGTTGGCTTGCAAAATTGACGCATCTACGGTGTTACTTTTGGATTGGCTGGCCCCTAACTGGTGATATTTTCAAACGTGTTCACTGAGCTATCTGTATTCATTTCAATGAACCTGAATGTTGCTCGACAGCATGTTTTAGCTCACAGTAAGAAATCTTAAACAGGAAGGTCAATAGCACAATTATGTTAGTTAGCATAGCAGAGCTGCTTGTTCGCTTCACGGACCTAGGTGAAAGATACGTTAGTTAGCATAACAAAATTGCTTGTTAGTTAGCATAACAAAGCTACTTGTTCGCTTCACATACCTGGGTTAAAGATACGAGTCTATAGCTTAAGCTCTCGCAGCCGTCCATTTTTTAGACCGGCGGAACAAATGCGAAGAACACAAATAATGCAACCATTGGGATGGTGTTCAACCTATGGAGCATGAAAGAATCTCACAACAGCAATGTGATACTGCATACCAGCACGCATTCACCCAACCAATTAACTCAACGGAACTCTCTTTAGCTGTTTGGTTCGGTAACATCTGAAGGGCCCAAATTAAACAAAACAATTTACCAAAGCTCAATAACTATTGAGCTCAGGGCATACACCTTACATACGGGAATAGCAACCCAACCCTAAATATCCAGCAATATCATCATCCAAAGGCTCCTAGATGGTCCAAACCTCTCGAAAATTTAGGACTGCAAGGTCATCAAACAGGAAAGATGAGTAACACAATTGTTTGCAGTCACTATTTTGAATGTTTTGCGAGAAGCAAAAAACATAAATTGGCATACCTTGCTGGCAATGTTACTGGACAGCCAGTCCAGGCCTTCATACAATCCCTCGCCAGTTGTAGCACAAGTGCTTTGAATGTACCTATCAGCAAAGATTAAAAAGTCAATAAGTCCTCTGCTGTACCAACAAAACAGTACACAGCTACATATATTACCAAGCAGAAGTACAGAAATACAACACTATGGCTACATCACACTTTGATGGCTTATGGGGAGGAATATGTGATGATAATACGTGGCTGGCGAAGTGAGTGCAGTCCAAGCTTATCAGTAATCTCAGCAGCGTTCATAGCATTCAGAAGATCTTGCTTGTTAGCAAACACAAGCACCACAGCATCACGTAATTCATCCTGCAATCAGTAACATAACGATAGATTTTAAAGTACTCATAACATAACAATAGATATGAGCACACAACAACATACCAGTGAAAATATTCTCAATAGCAAAGGTATTTACCTCATTCAGCATTCGGTGGAGCTCATCCCTGGCTTCAACAACACAACCCCTATCGTTGCTGTCCACAACGAAGATGAGACCCTGTGTGTTCTGGAAGTAATGCCTCCACAACAGCCTGATCTGTTTTCAGGCATTGCGTTAAAAAAAATCAAGACAGTTCAAAAAAAGAATGACTAACAAACTTTGAAATAAAATTGAGGAAGGTAAAACAGAGGATGGTAAGACTAATTTCACTGCAAATAAGCAATACGCTATGTAATATAAAATCATCCATTGAAGAAAATCACAGGATAGAGCAGCGATGATGCCATAGAACTTAAGTGGCTAAGACAAACATAATTGTGCAGAGCTACTGCTCCACAAAAGCAGTTTTGTTCTAAGTAAACAACTTTAAAAGCGTATGCCATGTCAAAGCAAGTATTAAATTGTCGATAGCTATTACTCTTCACTTTGTTGTATAAAAGTAAATCTGATGTACATGCAACAATATACTTCTTATCTGCTTGCTAAAGCGGCTTTTGTCTGTTCATTAGCTGTTGGAATAATTGAGTGATCTCTGATGTAGCTGAGGTGCCAAATCTCATATGTCGTTTTAAGCAAGAATTCATTTGTCAATAGCTATTGTTCTTCACTTTATTTATCCAATCAAATTAGCTGATCATGGAAACAACATAAGTTACTATCTGCTTGATAAAGCTTTATCCCTTCATTAGCTGTTGGAATAATTGTTGTTATCACCAAAAAAATATGGTCAGGAGGAAATGCATAGATGGTTCTATGAACAGAAATGTAATGGTTCACCAGTCTAGTGCCCAGGGACTTCAACAAAAATGTTTGAGTGGTAATATAGATATTCAGCTAGTCGTGTAACCAGAAAACGGTCCGTCCTAAATTGTGACACCACAAGCAACCTTAATCCAAACATATATTTATGACGCGATCTGGTGCTTACCGATGGTGGGGATGGTGGTGACGATCTCGCCGAGCTTGAGCTTGTAGAGGATGGTGGTCTTTCTGGCGGCGTCGAGCCCCACCATGAGGATCCGCATCTCCTTCTTGGCGAACAGCCGGCTGAACAGCTTCGTGAACATGAGCCCCATCTCTCCCCTCTCGCCTGCAACACGAAACTCAAAATCAAACCGCTGAGTCATTCGTGGCCGTCCTTCCCTCAGGCTCAGGCCGCTAGATCTACACGTGCATCACCCAGATCCACCTCGGGATCGAGCAACCGCGGGAGGGAGATAGGGCGGGGAATCGAGGGCGGCGCCGATTCGGTAGGGAGATAGGGCGGGGCGGCCGCCGGCACCGATGCGGGATGAAGACGTGTTTGGCGCCGATTCTTCGTTGTGGACAGCAACGATAGGGGTCGTGTTGTTGAAGCCAGGGATAAGCTCCACCGAATGCTGAATGAGGTAAATACCTTTGCTATTGAGAATATTTTCACTGGTATGTGGTTGTGTGCTCACATCTATTGTTATGTTACGAGTACTTTAAAATCTATCGTTATGTTACTGATTGCAGGATAAATTACTTGATGCTGTGTTGCTTGTGTTTGCTAACAAGCAAGATCTTCCGAATGCTATGAACGCTGCTGAGATTACTGATAAGCTTGGACTGCACTCACTTCGCCAGCGTCACTAGTAGCACTCACTTACGTCAGTTTGGCACAGCTTTAACTTTGAAAAAATAGCTCCAGATCTATAAATCCAGCTAACTCCGTCATAGAACTGCTCCACCATGGATCTAAAATCTTAAAAAGCGTGCGGTACAGCTTCATCCTTATCTTTATCTCACTGGTAATTTAGACCCATACATCAGAATAAAAAAAATAACTTCTTCCTCGCACGGGCGAATAGAGTGGATGTTCCGCGTGGTGGCTGACGCCATCAGCCTCTCCGCCCCCCCCCCCCCCCGCCCGCAAGTTCAGTCCCTTCTTCGTCGTGGGCGGGGTGGAGCTCCGACGAGCGAGCGGGGCAGGGCGGGACTCTGGCGAGCGGGCGGGGTAGGGCGGGGCTCCGGGGAGCGGGGCGGTAAAAAAAAGAACAAACCTTATCGCGGCCGCACCTAGTTCCTCTCCCTGTTCATCCTTTCATTCACCGCTAAATGCAAACCAGAGAAGCACAGCAAGCATCAGCGCAGTCAGCTCCCCTGATTTCCTTTCCTTCCAACCGCCGCCAGCTCCCCTTCCTCTTCTCTGATTTCTCTTTCACCGCAAGGTGAGCCTTTCCTGACTCCTTTTTCTTCCACCGCAAGGAGCACCGCTAGCAGAACAGCCCAGCGCCATCGTTGGCCCATCCTCCTGCGCAGGCTCGCCTTTGGCCGCGTCTTGCACTCACCCGCACCATGAGCCTTGTTGCCAAGAAAGTGTTCATAGGCAGCCATGAGTTCTTCATCAGTGAAACCAGGCATGAACATGATAGCATCATAGAGATCAGGGTGCACATCCTCTACCTTGATCTGAATAATGGTATTGGCAACATTGTTGACAGCATCAGTCATCCCAGTCATCACCAAAATGTCTCCCTCACTAAGTATGGACCTCTTCCTCTTGTTGCTTGCTTCTGAACCAAGAGGACCACTAGCTTGACACTTCCCTGCCATATCATCCAGCTTGATATGGTCATTCTCTGAATCTGCAAAGTCAGAAGGGGACCCCAAAGGTTCACTGGATCCCACAGCAAATTTCCCTATTACCAACTCATTCCCAAAGATCACCTCCATCTGCTGGTAGTTTTCAATGGGCTTGTTCAATAGTTCAGCATCCTTTGGGTGTGCCTGAAATCCAAACAAGTAATAGATGGTTAGTTTACAAAAATTTGGGTACCTTACAAAACAGATGAGGTAGTTGCACAAACTTACCTGCACACGGCCCTTGTAGTGCTCATCCTCCAAAGTGATCATGAAGTTGTCATCATCCCACAGTGCACCACTTAGTTCTCTCAGCTTGATCACCCTAACCCACCTCTATCTCCATTTCCTCAAATGGTTGTAGACCTGAGTCCCTGTGACCTCAAGCCCTAAGAACTCATTGACACTCTTGGCAACTTGGTTCAAGTGCACTTCCTTGAACCCCTTGTCAGTTTTCACACCAGTAGAGATTAGTTGACAGAAGCGGTGAAGCACAAATGCAGACATCACATTAATCCACCTCATAGCAGCCCTGGGTTGCTGCCCAGCACCACCAACAGCTGCAGCCAGGCCTCCAGCAGCTGCAGTAGCCTGGCCAGCAGCTTGAGGTGCAGCCTGGCCACCAGCAGCTGCGGCAGCTTGGGCAACAGCTTGATGGATGGCAGCTTGGGCAACAACCTCAGCAGCCTCAAGTTCCTCCACCAGGTCAAAGTGACCATTCACTTGTGCCATGTCCTAGTAAACATCATTGCATATTGCCCATTGCCTCAGGAAATAGTAAAACATCATTGCATATAGCCCAATACCTCATGTAAGTGAAAATAGTAAAACATCATTGTATATAGCCCAATACCTCATGTAAGTGAAATAAGCAAACATCATTGCATATAGCCCAAAGCCTCCGAAAAATAAACAGAATGCACATATCATCATTGCACACTTGTCCATTGATTCTAGTTCAATTGGTTGTCTAATGTGTCAGAGTGACAAAGAAACAGGAATAACATATCATCATAACACAGTTGTCCAATGCCTCAAAGTGAGAAAGTGTTGACGCCAGATTTCGTCACTAATAGAATCGGCGCCAAGAAGAGGGGGAATCGGAGAAGCATAGTTGGGAATCGGCTAGATGGTGCTACAGTGTGAGATCGGCCGGTGACTTCTATCTTGCTTCAGGTCAAACATACCAGAGTCCCAATCGGTAATCTTTTGCCGATAAGGAATCGGCCGATTAGGAGGGTGGACTAATTGGGCCTGTATGGGCTTAGAAGGGAATAGAAGGACGAGGTGGGAATCAGCCCACGAAGCGTGAAGTAACCAACCTAGCACGAATCGTGCTTGTAGATATTCGTTTTCTGTTTGAGTTAGGGATAGAATTCTAGTCGGTTAAGAAGATATCTGTACGGGGCTATAAATAGCTACCTTTGTAAATCTGTAATCATCAACCAATCAATACAACAAACTACTTTTTCCTCGTACTTACTTTCAAGCAGGCGACTTCGCTACTACTTTTCTCTTTTCCACGAGTTCGTGCAGGTTGGCAGGGCTGCATCATCTTGACCTCCGGCCGATTCTGTAAGTTCCGTTTATCGAGTAATATTGTCGTTGTCAAGATCAGCGGATCAAGACTTAGACTAGTAAATTTCTTTTATGCGCGTGAGCCTCAGGTGGTTGCGCGGGAGACACAGATTAGACTGGTTCGGGCAAAGGAAGCCCTACGTCCAGTATCGAGGATGCTCGTGTTGCCCACGCGGGGGTTCTGTAGTAGGGGGTTACAGATTGGCGAGAGAGGGACCGGTCCCAAGTCTCTTCGGTTTTCGTGCTCTTAGGAAGAGCGGTAGTGTACTGTGGTGTGTGGGAGAAGAAGCTGATCGATCGATCCCCCCTCTCCGGCCCCGGATTCCTCCTTTTATATCGCAAGGGGACGGCCGGAGTTACATTTGGGATCGGGTAAAAAAGAACTGTATAGGGTAAAGCGTGAAAAGGTAAGAGATATGACAGGAAGGAGGAGCGAAATCCTAGGCGTCCGATGCCCTGCTGACCCCAGACGCGTGCCGGCGTGCATGCCGGAGGGGGAGGTCGTTAGGTGCCAAGTGTGGTTGCTCCTCGCAGATAGCTACTTCGATGCTCGTAGGTATCAGATCATGATGAGGGTGTTCCGTCGTTACCCTGGTGTCCATTAGGGGGGACGGTGGATGCCGCTGCTCCGGCGATGGCTGTTGAGAGGGAGAGCTTCACATCCGTACTGTTGTTTGTGCGGGACCCGAGGGCGTGTGGGACCCGAGGACGGGCCGCTCTCTCCTTTGCTCCGGTCGGCGCAGGCCATGAGTACCCTGCGGCGAATGGGAGCCGGCCGCCGGCACTGTAGCCTGCACAGGGCGGTCGTGCACGGGTACTTGCGCCGGGTTGCGTGAGGGGCGCGGTCGCCCTGCCCTCTGCTAGGCCTGCGGCGCATTTATGGCGAGGCCGACGGGGGGACCCACTGGATTTGTCTGTCTTGCTCATGTGGATCGCATCCGAGGGGGGTTCTGGCCCCGTGGGCCCCAGCGTGCCCGACTCCTTCGCTTGGGGTCGGACGAGGCGGAACTTTCGTGGCACAGGGTCGTGCGCCCCCGACCCTGGGGTCGCGGTCGGGCGAGGCGGAGACCTTGCGGAGGGGGGTCGGCCGTTTCCGATCCCGGTGTCTTGATCGGGCGAGGCGGAGTTTTGATCACGTCTTGGTAGGCCTGGGCTTTCTGCGTTTGCTTCCTTAAATGTTGCTTAGGGGATCGTTAATATTTCCCCCCAACAAATATCTAAGCCTTAACTTCGGGCGTATCGCTGTTGTTTCGTTTAGATTTATTCACTAGTTATCGATATTTGCTAGATTCATAGGTTTTTACCTGTTTTTCTAGTCTTTATCACCAGTTATCCAGCTAGGAATCGGTAGTATCGGCTTTCTTTACTTTCCGTTGTTAGATTCATCTATTGCCGATTAGATCTATTCCTAGTGTTACTATCATAAGCTTTGCATCGATTACTCTAGCAATTCTTTGTCAACAAGGCTACAGTGATCGGCTGTCCTATAGCCGATTCCTTTAATATAGCAAATCGGCCGATTCGCTGATAAGCTCTCTCGAGATCGGAAACCTAGCCGATCGTGATTTCTGAACCTGACACGTGTTCTTCCTTGCCAATCAATAGGTCAGATTGGCTGGCACGCCGCGCAGACCGCACCAGGGCATTCACCCGAACAGGAGTTAAGCAGATTCTCCCGGGTCGTGTGTCGGTCGTTGGGATTCCGTTGACCGATTTCTAGCGCCAACACACTTTTGGCACGCCCAGTGGGACCAAATACAACCGCCATCATGTCGAAAGCTGCTGAAGTCTCCGAAGATAACGTCATCGAGGTGACGGAAGCAGATCTGAAGGACGACCAGAAGGAAGAGCTGGACAAGTATACGGAGCAGTTCCAGAAAGCTTGCCTGAAGTCTTTCAGTCGCTCCAGAAGCGGCAAGACCATCAAAAAGACTCCATTCCCTGCTCCCCGCCAGATCACAATTTCTGAGGATTCGGATAAAATGTCCTATATGATTCAACAATCTATTCATCACGCCTTCATCGACCAGTCCCCGGTGCTTTCAAACATGGTGCACAACGCCGTTGTCAATTCCTTCGCCGGGGGCATACCTCAAGGATACAGGGGACCGACATATTTTCAGCCGATTCCACCAAGTCAGACTTATTCAAATTCGGTTTCTCAGCCGATCCAATTTTCTGTCGGGGGATCAGGTGCTTCCTCATCATCAGCTCCTATGGGATATGGCTCCATCCAACTGTCCTCTGCGCCATTCCCTCCGGTCAGCCCAATTAACCCATCACCCTGGGGGGCACCTTCAGTCATGGCCGGTCAGAATCAATCGGCCAGTCAAATGAATCCTCCGTTCCAGACATCCTTCCAGGCTGCTATCCGGCCAACCGTGCCGCCATACCAGCCTGTCGCTCCGGAGGTCAACAAGACAGCAGAGATCATGCTGTATGATGAAACGAGCGGCTCATTCAAACAGCCAGCCTTTACTACACAGCCGGCTTACACTCAGGTACCACCCTTCAATCAGCCTCCGTTCATTCAGCCTCCGATTTATCAGCACGTGCCGGTACCTCAACCAACGGTTCACCAGCAATAGCCAGACTGGTCGGCACGTATTGCGGAGGTGATGCAAGAACAATTCGGCTTGAAGCCGAAGGTGCAGACTTATACCTATAGAACACCATACCCGTCTACATATGACCTATTGCCGTTCCCCCATCGGTATAAAGTTCCTGATTTCACTAAATTTTCGGGGATGGATGATACTTCGACCGTAGAGCATGTGAATAGATTCATCATCCAATGCGGAGAAGCAGCTACGCAAGACGCCTTACGGGTACGGTTGTTCTCGTCATCTCTGTCTGGTTCGGCCTTTCAATGGTTCACTACATTGCCACCAAACTCAATTATCACATGGGCCGATTTAGAAAGACAGTTCCACAAATACTTCTATGCCGGGGTGCATGAGATGAAGCTGTCCGATTTGACCAGCCTCAGGCAAAGGAGTGATGAGCCGATATCCTCGTATATACAGAGGTTTCGGGAAATCAGAAACAAGTGCTACTCTCTGGCTCTAACCGATGCGCAGTTGGCCGATATAGCTTTTCAAGGCCTTCTGCCCCACATCAAAGAAAGATACGCTTCACAAGAGTTCGAAAGTCTGAGCCAGATTGTTCACCGATTGTCTGGACAGGAGGTACGTCCTTTCGATCCGAGGAGGAATTTCCAAAAGAAAGTGGCGTTCCTGGAAGAGTTAGAGGATGAGGAAGATGTTGAAGTCGGACTTGCGGAGTGGATCAAGGGGAAGAAGCCGATATCATGCCCATTCGGCAAAAAGGATCTAGAAGTGTTCGGTTTTGACACAACTAAGGCCGATAAAATCTTCGACCTTCTCCTCCAGGAAGGGCAGATTAAACTCTCGCCGTACCATACAATACTTTCTACGGAACAATTAAAGAAGATGAAGTATTGCAAGTGGCACAATGCCACATCCCATGATACCAACGAGTGCAAGATCTTCAGGCAACAGATACAGTCGGCCATTGAGCAAGGCAGAATTAAATTTGAAATGCCGGCGAAATCGGCCAAGCCAATGAAGATTGACCAACACCCCTTTCCTACCAACATGGTTGATACGGGGAAGAATTCACTCCAAACAAAAGTGCTGACATCCGAATCGGCCAAAAAGAGCGGCGCCGTCGATCCCAGAAATCAAGCTACACCTGAAGATGTAAAGGGGAAGCGGCGGATAGAAGACGACGATGGTGAGTCAGAAGGGCCACGCATTACGTCCCAGTTCCTGCTTCAGAAATACCAACGTCAGCATGAACGCTCAAGGTCCCGAGAAGAAGCAATGCGTCGGCACGAGGAGCATTGGAGATGCCCATTCTTCATTCATTGTTGGGAAAATAACCTCAGGCTACCTTCGGCCGATACTTGCCCAGAATGCAACAGTCCTTATCGTGGCAATCGGCCGTTCAACAGGTCTCGCTCCAGAGACAGAAGGCCAGAACCGATCAGCAGGAATTGGCGCAACCAAGATGACCAGCGCCCTCCCGTGCATGATCGGCTGGGGGGCAGAAGTGACCGATATGATCGGTCGGAAGATAAACGCCATAATAGGTAGGGGGGCAGGACTGATCGACACGACCAGTCAGACAACAGAGCTAGCGTTCACAGCCGGCTCGAAGAGATGGCCGATGCTCGGGTGACAGATGAAAACCCGTTAGGACGCGAACCGGAATGGAAACGCGCCAGGTCAGAGGGAAGACCAATAAACCCCAGGTGGTGTCCTGATGGACTGACCAAGTCTCAAAAACGAAGAATCCAACGTCTTCGCCAATGGGAACAGCAAGAAGAAGAAAGTGCGACGGATAAGAAGGAAGGAAGGCTTCGGGTGTGGCGCCCCAAAAGAAACGATAAAAGGAACGATGAATCGGCGGGTGACGAATCGGCAGCCGAGATCGGCATGGTTTTTATATTGCCGATGGAATTCATGACTCCCGCCGATCAACAGGATGTATCGGCAATAGAAGAACAAACCGCACAGTTGGCTTTGGAGCCAATGATGGCTACGTTCGAGAAGCCCGAACATGACGAACGACAACATATGAAGGCATTGTTCCTTAAAGGGCATGTTGAAGGTCGCCCCCTTACTAGACTGATGGTAGACGGAGGAGCTGCTGTCAACATCATGCCGTACGCCGTACTCCGGAAGCTTGGGAAAAGCGACGACGACCTGACCAAGACAGACATGATGCTCAAGGACTTCGAGGGCAAGGTGTCAAACGCTCGCGGTGCTCTCTGCGTCGACCTCACCATCGGCAGTAAGACCCTTCCTACCACCTTCTTCATTATTAATGGCAAGGGATCCTACAATATGCTACTTGGTCGAGACTGGATACACGGAAATTGCTGCATCCTGTCAACAATGCATCAGTGCCTCGTGTTGGAGGTATGCCCTAGAGGCAATCATAGAGATGATGATATTCCACTTGTATCCATGATTTGTATATTGTGTTCATTGAATATCCATTAAAGGCTACTTGAATTGATTTGCAATTATGTGAATTGTATGTGAAACTCTTTACTTGTATGGTTATTCTAAAGTTGTTCCTAGTCGGAGTTCATGTGAGGACACACATGAATATTAGACTAGCACATGTATTAGTTGATGACTATGTTTCACAAGTCATGGACATGGAGATGTTGAACTAATAATGTGGACACATGTGGAGACATGTGTTAGGACTGACCCAACATGAGAAGTAGTTCTCTCTTTAAACAACATATACGCTTTGTCCTTAGACCTGAGATTGTCGCATGTATTCTAGATGTGGATCGACCTACTTAGGGACTATCAAACGCTACGCCGTAACAGGGTAGTTATAAAGGTAGCTTTCGGGTTTGTCAAGAAGCATGCTATGAGACATGGTCAATCAAGATGGGATTTGCCCCTCTCTGATTGAGAGTGATATCTCTGGGCCCCTCGAGTGATCGGATCCGAAAATGCATGGCCATGCTACGTACGGTTAAGAGTTAACCTACAAAGGGATTCCGAATCACAGGATCGAGAAAGAGCGGTCGGCTTGAAGCTAGACCAAATATCATGAGGCAAAGGGAATAGCATGTATATTATGTTGTGATGGTTCGTCTGATATGATCTTCGTGTGCGTATAGGAGTTGACACGTCTTGCTAGAGGCCGCTACCAACTATTGGGCCGAGTAGGAGTACTCGGGCCATGTCTATACGTATCCGAACCCAAAGGGTCGCACACTTAAGCGGCTGGAAGCCCAATTCGGATTTGATCCGAGTTGGATTAGGTTTAGGAGTACTAATGGGCCTCGGATCCAGAGGCCCATCAGGAACCTCTATAAATAGAGGGGTGGGGGCGCCCTAGGGTTTACACCTTTTTGGCGAAACACACCTGCCGCGCCTCCCACGCCCTCGCCTGTTGCAACTCGCGGATCTAGCAATCCGGCTTGCGATGCTTCCTCCCTGCACGTGTGGATACCTTGGAGGTGTTGCGCCTGTAGCACTTGGACGAGCCATCGACGAGCCGCCGACGAGCCATGATGAGCCACGACGAGCCGACGACGAGCCGCGGCACCGGAGGCGATCTTGCTGCACGTGGACGAGCTGCTGAGGAGCTGCTGGACGTGATCGACTACGTACGACTACGTGATCGTCTTCACTGCACCGACGCATATCTACATCTTCCGCACCAGTAGTGCGTCGAGTGGTAATCCCGTGATCCTTATACGGCAGTTCTTCCTGGTTATACGCGGTAGAAAATTTTGATTTGCGCTAGCGTAGCCTACCTCGTATCCCAACAGTGGTATCAAGAGCCGTAACTGCTTAGTTTTGGATTCGGGATGTGTGCATATGGAGATATGCGAGTTCTCTGTTTGATCTATGTCCTGATTTCGTGCCCTTGCTGCAATGGTAGTGTAACGACATACTCCTACCGGTCGGTTTCCGCCATCGGAGTTAAGTGATACACGTAAATCCAGTTGCAGTGAGCGAAGATCAATATGATTGGTCGAATCGAGATCCAGGGTCATACGCCAGGCGCATTAGATGTGCAATAGTAGATGGGATCTACTGCTGGGGTCGGGATTTTGCCGTATGCGCATACTTCGGTAAATTAGCCGTAACTTTTCGATACGATCTCGGATCGGGGCGATTTCTATACGAAAATTGATCTACAGAAAAAGTTACACATGAAATTCAACGCCTTGCCGTTTTCAGCGAAATTAGATTTCCCAAATTCGGCTTGGAAGATGGAGTTTCGGGCCTCCGAAGTTTGGAACGTTAGGACGCCTAACTCTGTTTTGCAGGATGTATGTGTGTATCTTGTGATCAGTATGGCCCCCTTGTGTATGTGATGCATGTGTGTAACTCATTCGTGACCTGCGTGTCGCGCGTACGGCAACACGGCAGGAGTCATATGTGTTGTCACCTTATTGTATTTAATGGTCTGCGTACCAATCTGTGATGATCCAAGCAACTATGTAATCTTCATTACTAGATTCTTTACTAGCTATTAGGCGTAATAGCATGCTCTAGTTCTTGGAGGACTCATCACCAGGAGGATGGCGCACATGGAACATGGAGATGGAGATCACCATGGTGAACAGGTTCTATGGAGATGGAGATCACCATATGAAAACGGGCCATACTGTGTCACAACTGTGTGAATGCTATTCTGTTTATGTTTTACTTTCTGCATGCTGTGATGTTAGAAGTAGAACGATCCCTCGCAAAGTTTAAGTTAGTATGCCCTCCCAACTAAAACTTGCACCGTCCCATGTCTTGTACAATTAGTGGTGGGTCTATGAAATTAGGGTGCCACTAGTTTTCCTTGACTAGACGGGTTTGTGTCGGACACTTACACGCATAAGGGTTGGTTTGCTTAACAAGGTCATCTTAACGGTTAAGGACCTTGGGGCATAAAGGTTGGACGCCGAGACATAGAGATGTCACCCAACAACAGGAGTCATATGTGATATGATTAGCAAAAGTTGCTTACCGATCTACCTCGTTTACTAGCGGTGATGCTAAAGCTCACTAGTAGACTTGTTAGTTGTGGATCCTGAATCACTAAGTTTCAATAGAGGGATATTGATTTTAGTGGGAGTAGATTCTGTTAAAATAGTTTAATGTAATTTGCTCTATCATGGATACGTTTGTCTTAGTGTATTTTGCATTACTTTTGTTGTAGATTAAATGGCACCTAGCAACACCACCACATCGTTTGCTTTGCGTTCGGTCCTAGAGAAGGACAAGTTGAATGGAACAAACTACTCGGATTGGATCCGTAACCTGAGAATTGTTCTCAGGGCTGAGAAAAAGGAAGATGTTCTAGACAACCCACTACCAGAAGAACCTGCTGAGGATGCACCCGCTGCTGCTAAGAATGCTTACAAGAAAGCATGTGATGCTAACCTCGAAGTAAGCTGCCTTATGCTTGCTTGCATGGAACCCGAGCTGCAGATGCAGTTCGAAACAAACCATGAGGCGCACGATATGATCGTGGCGCTTAGAGACATGTTCCAAACACAGGCCAAGACTGAAAGGTTCAATGTGTCTAAGGCCTTTGTTTAGAGCAAGCTAGCAGAAGGCGCAGCAGTAGGACCACACGTAATCAAGATGGTTGTTTACACTCAACGGTTGGAGAAGCTAGGCTTCCCACTGGGCCAAGAGTTGGCCACTGATTTCATTCTTTCGTCTCTTCCTCCTAGCTATGGGAACTTCATCTCGAACTACCATATGCATGGGACGGAGAAGGGTCTGAATGAGCTGTGTGGCATGCTTAAAACAGCAGAGGCTGACATAAAGAAAAGCGCTAGTACCAGCCATGTGATGGCGATACAGAACAAGCCCAGCTTTAAGAAGAAGGGCAATTCTTGGAAGAAGAAGGGCAAGGCTGGAACGTCCAAGCCAAACCCACCGCCCAAGGTTAAAGCTGGACCTGGACCTGCTCCAGACAAAGAGTGCTTTTACTGTCATGAACTTGGTCACTGGAAGAGAAACTGCAAGCAGTACCTAGCTTCCTTGAAGAATGGCGGAAGTAAGAGTACTTCTACCTCAGGTACGCTTGTTGTTAATGTTATAGACAACATATTTCTCGCTGATACAGTTATTAATTCTTGGGTATTTGATACCGGATCGGTTGCTCATATTTGCAATTCGATGCAGGGAATGATAAGAAGTAGAAGCGTGGAAAGAGGAGAAGTTGATTTCCGCGTGGGCAATAATGCAAGAGTTGCTGCTTTGACCGTCGGGACGATGCAACTCCACCTCCCGTCAGGATTTATTATGGAGTTGAATAATTGTTATTTTGTTCCAAGTTTAAGTCGAAACATTTTGTCTCCTTCATGCTTGATGAAGGATGGATATTCATTTGCGAGTGAAAACAATGGTTGTGTGATCTCTAAGAATAATATGTTTATGGCTTTTGCACCCATTGTGAATGGATTATTTGTTTTAAATCTTGATGGTTCACCTGTCTGTAATGTAAGTGCTAAAAGGCCTCGGCCTAATGATTTGAGTCCTACCTACTTATGGCATTGTCGTTTGGGTCATATAAGTGATAAGCGCATGAAGAAGCTCCATTCTGATGGACTTCTAACTTCGTTTGATTTTGAATCATACGAGACATGTGAGGCTTGCTTGCTAGGCAAGATGACCAAGACGCCTTTCACAGGATTTCCTGAGAGAACAGTAGACTTGTTGGAACTCGTACATAGTGATGTATGCGGACCAATGAGCACGACGGCTAGAGGAGGATTCCAATACTTCATAACTTTCACTGATGATTTTAGTAGATATGGCTATGTCTACTTGATGAGGCACAAGTCTGAAACCTTTAAAAAGTTCAAGGAATTTCAGAACGAAGTTGAAAATCAGCGTGGCAAGAAAATTAAGGCCTTACGATCTGATCGTGGAGGCGAGTATTTGAGCCACGAATTTAGCAATCATCTAAAGAGTTGCGGAATTGTTCCACAACTTACGCCGCCTGGAACACCTCAGAGAAACGGTGTGTCCGAGCGACGTAATCGAACTTTGTTAGACATGGTTCGATCAATGATGAGCTAGTCGGACCTACCGTTGTCATTTTGGGGATACGCTCTAGAAACAACAGCTTTCACACTTAATAGGGTACCATCTAAATCCGTAGTTAAGACACCATATGAGATGTGGACTGGAAAGGTTGCTAGTTTGTCTTTTCTAAAGATTTGGGGATGTGAAGTGTATGTCAAGCGACTTCAGTCGGACAAGATCACACCCAAGTCGGATAAGTGCATTTTCGTGGGATATCCAAAGGAAACTTTGGGATATTATTTCTACAACCGATCAGAAGGCAAAGTGTTTGTCGCTCGGAACGGGGTTTTCCTAGAGAAAGAGTTTCTCAAAGGAGAAAAGAGTGGAAAGATAGTGCATCTTGAAGAAGTTCAAGATGAGCCAATCGGGCAAGAATCAATGAGTGATGCTAACGTAGCAGAACAAGTTGAGATACCCATGGCACCGCCACAACCACGAAGGTCAGCAAGGCTCCGCGAAATGCGAGAAATATTATTGTTGGACAATGATGAGCCTGCGACATATGCAGAAGCAATGATGGACCCAGACTCCAAAAAATGGCAGAGTGCCATGCAATCCGAAATAGAGTCCATGGGAGACAATCAAGTTTGGAACTTGGTTGACCCGCCTGATGGTGTTAAAGCCATAGAGTGCAAGTGGATCTATAAGAAGAAAAAGGACATGGATGGAAATGTTCACATCTATAAAGCACGACTTGTCGCAAAAGGTTTTCGACAAGTTCAAGGAGTTGACTACGATGAGACCTTCTCGCCCGTAGTGATGCTTAAGTCCATTCGGATTATTCTAGCTATAGCTGCATATTTCGATTATGAGATATGGCAGATGGATGTCAAGACAGCTTTCCTGAATGGAAACCTAGCTGAGGACGTGTATATGATACAGCCCGAGGGTTTTGTCGATCCGAAAAATGCTGGAAAGGTATGCAAGCTTCAGAGATCCATTTATGGATTGAAGCAAGCATCTAGGAGTTGGAACATTCGTTTTGATGAAGTGGTCAAAGGGTTTGACTTCACCAAGAACGAAGAAGAGTCTTGTGTTTACAAGAAGGTTAGTGGGAGCTCTGTAGTATTTCTAATCTTATATGTGGATGACATATTACTGATTGGAAATAACATTCCTATGCTTGAGTCCGTAAAGACTTCACTGAAAAATAGTTTTTCGATGAAGGACTTAGGGGAAGCGGCATATATTCTGGGCATTAAGATCTATAGAGATAGATCGAGAAGGCTTATAGGTTTGAGCCAAGATACTTATATTGACAAAGTGTTGAAGCGGTTCAGCATGGAAGAGGCAAAGAAAGGGTTCTTGCCTATGTCACATGGCATACATCTCAGCAAGACTCAGTGTCCTTCGACTGCTGATGAGCGGGATCGCATGAGTAGAGTTCCATATGCCTCGGCTATTGGATCTATCATGTATGCAATGATAAGTACTCGCCCAGATGTTTCATATGCGCTAAGTATGACAAGCAGACACCAATCTGATCTAGGTGAGAGTCACTGGACAGCGGTGAAAAACATTCTTAAGTACTTGAGAAGGACTAAAGATATGTTCCTCGTCTATGGAGGTCAGGAGGAGCTCGTTGTAACAGGTTACACCGATGCTAGTTTCCAAACCGACAGAGATGATTCAAAGTCACAATCAGGATTTGTGTTCACGCTGAATGGTGGTGCTGTTAGTTGGAAGAGTTCCAAGCAGGAGACGGTGGCCGATTCTACGACAGAAGCCGAGTACATCGCGGCTTCGGAAGCCGCGAAGGAAGGTGTTTGGATAAGGAATTTCCTCATTGAGCTTGGTGTGTTCCCGAATGCGTCCAGCCCATTGAATCTCTACTGTGATAATAATGGGGCAATTGCGCAAGCAAAGGAGCCAAGGAACCACCAGAAGAACAAACACGTAATGCGGCGATTTCATCTCATTCGAGAATTCGTTAACCGGGGTGAGATCAAGATATGCAAAATACACACGGATCTGAACATTTCTGATCCGTTGACAAAACCACTCCCGCAGGCTAAGCATGATGCGCATGTAAGAGCTATGGGTATTAGGTACCTTCTAGATTGACTCTAGTGCAAGTGGGAGACTGTTGGAGGTATGCCCTAGAGGCAATCATAGAGATGATGATATTCCACTTGTATCCATGATTTGTATATTGTGTTCATTGAATATCCATTAAAGGCTACTTGAATTGATTTGCAATTATGTGAATTGTATGTGAAACTCTTTACTTGTATGGTTATTCTAAAGTTGTTCCTAGTCGGAGTTCATGTGAGGACACACATGAATATTAGACTAGCACATGTATTAGTTGATGACTATGTTTCACAAGTCATGGACATGGAGATGTTGAACTAATAATGTGGACACATGTGGAGACATGTGTTAGGACTGACCCAACATGAGAAGTAGTTCTCTCTTTAAACAACATATACGCTTTGTCCTTAGACCTGAGATTGTCGCATGTATTCTAGATGTGGATCGACCTACTTAGGGACTATCAAACGCTACGCCGTAACAGGGTAGTTATAAAGGTAGCTTTCGAGTTTGTCAAGAAGCATGCTATGAGACATGGTCAATCAAGATGGGATTTGCCCCTCTCTGATTGAGAGTGATATCTCTGGGCCCCTCGAGTGATCGGATCCGAAAATGCATGGCCATGCTACGTACGGTTAAGAGTTAACTTACAAAGGGATTCCGAATCACTGGATCGAGAAAGAGCGGTCGGCTTGAAGCTAGACCAAATATCGTGAGGCAAAGGGAATAGCATGTATATTATGTTGTGATGGTTCGTCTGATATGATCTTCGTGTGCGTATAGGAGTTGGCACGTCTTGCTAGCGCTACCGATTATTGGGCCGAGTAGGAGTACTCGGGCCATGTCTATACATATCCGAACCCAAAGGGTCGCACACTTAAGGGGCTGGAAGCCCAATTCGGATTTGATCCGAGTTGGATTAGGTTTAGGAGTACTAATGGGCCTCGGATCCAGAGGCCCATCAGGAACCTCTATAAATAGAGGGGTGGGGCGCCCTAGGGTTTACACCTTTTTGGCGAAACACACCTGCCGCGCCTCCCACGCCCTCGCCTGTTGCAACTCGCGGATCTAGCAATCCGGCTTGCGACGCTTCCTCCCTGCACGTGTGGATACCTTGGAGGTGTTGCGCCTGTAGCACTTGGACGAGCCATCGACGAGCCGCCGACGAGCCACGACGAGCCGACGACGAGCCACGACGAGCCGACGACGAGCCACGACGAGCCGACGACGAGCCACGGCACCGGAGGCGATCTTGCTGCACGTGGACGAGCTGCTGAGGAGCTGTTGGACGTGATCGACTACGTACGACTACGTGATCGTCTTTACTGCATCGACGCATATCTACATCTTCCGCACCAGTAGTGCATCGAGTGGTAATCCCGTGATCCTTATACGGCAGTTCTTCCTGGTTATACGTGGTAGAAAATTTTGATTTGCGCTAGCGTAGCCTACCTCGTATCCCAACACCTCGTACAATGGGTCGGCGATAACATCGAGGTGGTCAAGGCCGACTCCGCATACAGCATTGCGTCAGCTGACACGCAGCAGTGGAGCTGCGAAACTGTCAGGGGCATATCAGGTAGAGTATGGGAGACCGATTTCCTGAAGGTCACCGATTTTGACCTACAGCCGATCCGAGCAGTCGGCTCCGAGGATTCAGAATAGATGGATCAGTCCGCCCGAGAAGATGGGAAGCTAGGGCACGGGTTCACGTCGGCCGATTCATTAGAAATGATAGATTTAGGCGATGGTACTAAACCAAGGCCGACTCATATTAGTGCAAATTTAGATCTAGAGTACAAGTGTAAATTGACAAATTTATTAAAGGAATTTAAGGATTGTTTTGCTTGGGAGTATCACGAGATGCCCGGTTTAGACCGATCCATTGTTGAACATCGGCTACCCATAAAACCAGGGTATCGGCCGTACCAACAACCCGCACGACGCTGCAATCCTAAAATTCTACCAGACATAAAAGCTGAAATAACTCGGCTAATCGAAGCAAAATTTATTCGGCAATGTCGTTATGCCGAGTGGATTTCTAACATCGTACCCGTATACAAGAAAAATGGGAAGCTACGCGTTTGCGTTGATTTCAGGAATCTTAATCAGGCCACACCAATGGATGGTTACCCCATGCCAACGGCCGATGTACTAATCGACGCTGCCGCGGGGCATAAAATCATTAGCTTCATGGACGGAAACGCCGGATACAATCAAATACTTATGGCCGAAGAGGATATACCCAAAACGGCCTTCAGATGTCCAGGCCACCTTGGTTTGTTCGAGTGGGTGGTGATGACTTTCGGCTTGAAGAACGCTGGTGCTACATATCAGAGAGCTATGAATTACATATTTCACAAACTCATTGGCCTTCTGGTAGAAATCTACATCGATGATGTCGTGGTCAAGTCTAAAGGTCACGAAGAACATCTGGCCGATTTGCGAAAAGTGCTAGAGTGTACCAAAAAACACGGTCTCAAGATGAATCCCAACAAATGTGCTTTCGGCGTATCCGCCGGACAGTTCTTAGGATTCATGCTACACGAACGAGGCATAGAGATCAATCGGAAGACCATAGCGGCCATCAACAAAGTCGTGGCCCCACAGAACAAAACCGTACTGCAATCTCTTATCGGCAAGGTGAATTTCATCAGAAGATTTATATCTAATCTATCTAGACGGATTCAGGCGTTCACGCCACTTCTGAAGCTAAAGCCGGACCAGGAATTTATATGGGGAGAAGAGCAGCGCAAAGCATTGGAAGATATCAAGCAATACTTGGTCTCACCACCAGTGTTGGTTCCCCCTCAAACTGGTAAGCCGTTTAAACTATACTTATCAGCCGATGAAAAAGCTATTGGATCGGCTCTAGTCCAGGAGTTTGAAGGCAAGGAGCGGGTAATTTATTACGTCAGTAGAAGACTTCTGGATGCTGAAACAAGATATTCTCCAGTGGAGCGTTTGTGCCTATGTCTTTACTTCTCATGCACTAAACTCAGACACTATCTACTATCGGCAGAATGTGTAGTCGTATGCAAAGACGACGTAGTAAAATACATGCTATCACTGCCGATATTGAAAGGACGAATCGGAAAATGGATCTTAGCTTTATCAGAATTTGACCTGCGGTATGAATCGGCAAAACCGTCAAGGGTCAAGTCATGGCCGATTTCGTCGCACAGCACTGCAGACCGGAAATTACCCTCGTAGAGCTGGCACCATGGAAATTATATTTCGACGGGTCATCATGTGGGGTCGGATCAGGAATCAGCATCGTTCTCATATCGCCTCGGGGGGCAAGCTATGATTTTTCTCTGCCGATAGAAACCGCTGCTACTAACAATCAAGCGGAGTACCGGGCTGTATTAAAAGTCTTACAACTATTGAGAGAAGTCAAGGCCGATTCCGTTGAAGTCTTCGGAGATTCTATGCTTATTGTGGATCAACTAACCGGAAGGTCTCAATGAAAAGATGACGTATTAAGAATTTATTACGAAGATTGCTTACAGCTCTTGAAAGAGTTCCGATCGGCGGTAATCGAGCACATCCCAAGAAACCGCAACGAAGACGCCAACAAACTCGCCCAGCATGCATCTGGGTATCGGCCAATTCTAGGCGCTATGGCTCTAGAACTCACGGCCGATGATTGGCGTAAAGAAATTGCCGACTACCTGAAGGATCCGTCTAAAAAGGTGGAGCGGCGAGTACGTTTTCATGCCACCAAATACGTACTACTCGAAGATGACCTATTCTACCGAACGATTGATGGAGTCCTTCTCAAATGCCTTGGGACAGAAGAGGCCAAGACTCTAATGGGAGAAATCCATGAAGGGGTATGTGGAGCACACCAATCGGCACATAAGATGAAGTGGATGATCAGGAATAATGGGTACTATTGGCCGACGATCCTCGAAGACTGTTTCAAATATTATAAGGGTTGTCAGGAGTGTCAAAAGTTTGGAAATGTCCAGCGTGCACCCGCATCGGCCATGAATCCCATCATTAAACCATGGCCGTTCAGGGGATGGGGAATAGACCTTATCGGCCAAATTTACCCACCGTCTAGCAAGGGGCACAAATTTATTCTGGTGGCTACTGATTACTTTACCCAATGGGTAGAAGCTATCCCGTTAAAAACCGTGACGTCGGCTATCATGGCCGACTTCGTAAGGGACCACATCGTCTACCGATTCGGTATCCCTCAAACCATAACAACCGATCAAGGAACAATGTTCACATCGGGGGAATTTGAGGAATTTACGACCGATATGGAAATCAAATTGTTAAATTCTTCTCCGTATTACGCTCAAGCCAATGGTCAGGCGGAATCCTCTAATAAAGGGATAATCAAGTTAATCAAAAGGAAAATCGAAGAACAGCCAAAGAAGTGGCATTTATGTTTAACTGAGGCCCTGTGGGCGTACAGGATGGCTTGTCATGGGGCTACCAAGTTGTCTCCCTACCAGTTGGTGTACGGTCACGATGCAGTACTACAGTGGGAATCAAGGGCAGGATCGAGGCGTATTTCGCTCCAGGACCAGTTATCGGCCGACGAGTACTCATCGCTTATGAAAAGGGAACTTGACGATTTGGCTGGCCAACGATTGAGGGCTCTGATAAGCATTGAAGAAAATAAAAAGAGAGTAGCTAGGTGGTACGATAAGAAGGTCAAAGTCAAACAATTCTTCCCCGGGGACCTGGTATGGAAGTTAGTATTGCCGATCGGGTCGAAAGATCCTAAATTCGGAAAATGGTCCCCTACCTGGGAAGGGCCGTATAAAATCGGCAGGTGCGCTCCAGGAAATGCCTACATTTTGGAAACAATAGAAGGGGAGGAATTTACTAGAGCTCTGAACGGAAGGTACTTAAAAAGATACTACCCCAGTATATGGGTCGGAGCGTAGGAAATTAACCATGACACGACCACACTTAGCCGATACAAATCGGTTCAAACGCATAACCGATGCAAATCGGTTCAAATACATAGTCGACCGGATCGGCCGATTGCATTCATTCGGTACGGGCGATGGGTTACACGGCCGACAAAACATTAGTCGCCCTTAGAACAAAAAATACAAAAAAAAACTAGTTATTCTTCTTCTTGGACGCCTTCCCGTTCCGCTCCAACTCGCTCATGACGCGGAGGTATTCTTCTTCTATCGCCTTCATTGAAGTCTCCGCTTCAACTTGACGAGGGAGAAAATGACTCCGATCCATGGGAGGGCGCGAAGTCCCTGCCGCCGCGAGGACGACTGGCCGAGGAAGCAGACGGCTCCTGTCGGTGGGAGGTCGCCGGCTGCCGTTCCTCTCCACAAAGTCCAAGATCGTGCGGGCTGCCGTGGCGACGTCATCTTCAAGATCGTCACAATGATGGCTCCTGACGGTTGGAGATCGACGATTAATTTCACTCACCACGGAATCCAAGACCACACGAGCCTCCACAGTAATGTGGTCTTGGAGTTCCTCTCGGTGAGCCAGGATCAGCGCCTTGTCCTCCGACGTCAACGGGTCCTCGGAGTGAATGCGCTCAATGGCGCGCACGAGCTCGGGGCTAAGACGTTCAGGCTGAAACAAAGAAGGAATAAGAAGGGACATTCTTTCCCTAGGATCTAAGGGAAGTTGAGGTCAGGACTTCACCTGGTTAACAGAAGAAGAAGAAGCCGACGAAGCCATGACAGAGAGTCGCACCGACGAGAGGAAGAAGAAAAGTAAACCAAAAGCCAAATTGGTGCTATCGGGAATAAGCGCCGAGGTCGGTATTTATGGAAAAAGATGCGTGGAAATTTGGTAAGGCCACGTCCCATCGGTAATAAGAAAGGCAATAAATAGAAAGGGTGTCGCGAGAGACGGTCAAAGAAGATAGTACATGTTCGTACAAAACGGTCAGTGTTTTACAGATTACCCAGAAGGGTATCGATAGCCGTGATGGCCCGACGCCGGATCTGATCGGCAGAGTCAAGAACCCGTTGGTCTTCATCTGCCGATCCAGGGACTTCTGATGTACTGCGATGGAGCTTTAGGGCCTCGTGAGCAAAGCGCTACCTCTCCCGTGTCAAATCGGCAATGACAGAGGGTAGCTCTTGGAGTTTTTTCTCTTCAGCACTGATTGCTTTAGTCACTTGCTCCATCTCCTTAGCAAGCTCCGCCCTCCGACGCTTGAGGCGGTCTATCTCACCGATGATCGTCGGGCGGGAATCTTCTAGAACATGGATACGCCGATGCGCCTCTTGAGCCTGACGCTTGAAAGCGTCTTCCTCTTCACGAGTCTTGGCCAGCTTGGCGCGATCGGCCATATGACGAAGGGCCCTGAAGACTAGGATCCTCATGGACTCGATGAAGGCCGCTGGCGCTAGGGCCTCCTCCGCCTCCTCTGGTACTCGTCCGCTGACGTCATTGAAGAGCTGCCGAATCGGCAAAGCGTCTTCTACTAGTCGGCCGATGTCCCCTTGAAGGAGGGATCGGATGCTGGAAAGTTTAGCTCGGACGTCATCAGGAACGGAGCTCAGGACGACTTGGCGAGAAGCAACTTCTTCGTCGTCGGAAAGGGCGACCGCAAAGGAAAAGAGGCTGTTGTCGGGGGTGTCTTGTTCCTGGAGAAAATAAAGAGAAAGGATAAATCGGCGGGGAGTAAGAGCAAATCAGCTGGATAGAAGCCGAAATAGAAACTTAGCATTTTGAAGCGAATTTCCTCATGCTGCACTTGTGAAGCCGTCACGCCTTGCTCAGGAGCCTGCGCCATGGGTTCATCGGATGAAGAAGACTCCACGATAATCAGCGCGGTGCTTGGACCAGCTCCCTGAGAAGAGATCGGTGGTCGAGGAGCGCTTGGTGTGCCGATGGCCTGTGTCAGAGGATTGAATAAGTACATTACGCAAATACCCAAAGGAAATCGGTAAGATAAGTACTATACCTCAACGGATGGGAGCGGGGGCGCGTCGATGGCTGGTTGAGTTGCTGCCGATTGTTGTATTTCCATAGGGGTGCTCTGTGTGGTCTAAAGTTAAGAAGGGTTAATATCAGAATAACAATCGGAGACAGTAAAACTCAGGCTTACCTGTATGGCTTCCAACAACAACGATGCGGCGGCCACCCCAGCTTGCGTGATGGCTTGAGTATCGGCACCTTGAATGACCTGAGAAGGTGGTGCGGCCGAAGTTTCTGCCGATACGAGCACAGGAGGATCCGCCGATTCCGTACGAGCCCAGACTCGGCGACTGGTCTTCTTAGTGGTCCTCTTATGAACTTGTTTTGATCGGCCAGCAATCACGTCAACAGATGGGGCGTCATAGCCGATAAGAGGATAAGTGGTATATGGATGATTCTCTATTAGCCGTCCGCTGCGGCTGTGTGTTGGAGGGGTCCGATTCTCGTCCTGAAGAAATAATAAAATCATTAGTACTCAATCATGTTAAGAGGAATAAAAATCGGCTAAGTGAAGTACCTCGGCGTTCGGGTCGATGTTGGCCGGGTCCAGAAGGTTGCAGTATGCCGATGCTGAGTTGCAGAAAAGAAATTGCTTCCAATCGGCCCACCAGAGTTTGAATGGCTGGACAACAAATGGAGCTACTAGCCAGTCGTTCAAGTTAATTGTACTGGAGTCCGGAATTCGGTCTCGCAACCGACTGTAATCCAGGCCAGATGTGAGCTCATCTCTAAACTTGATTCGGCCAGCAAAGTACACTTGAATCGGCAGCTGACCCATGCCGAATTGACGTGCTGCAGCGGAGGGGTTGTAGAATTCGTACGTAGGGGCATCCTTCCCCGAGAAGAAGTTGGCTGGCAGGAGTCCTAGCTTGATCAACTCTTCATAGAGATCTTCATCAAATCGGCCGGAAGCTGAATCGAAGCAAGTGGGGAGTTCAAAGACCGGGTCGTCTCGCTGATACGGAAACCAAATGGTTGCGTCTTCATTAAATCCATTATAGAAGCATCGAAAGTACTCGGCTACCTTTGTAGCAGAATACGCGCAACCTGGAAAAGCTGACGCCGCTTCGCCAAAGGACATGCATCGACGACGTTCGGTAGGGTCCTCCGCCGATTCAATATTGGGGAACGTCATGCGGTCCACCGGCTGCTGGGTGATTCTGCTCATGTAAAGGTTCAACCACAGATTAACGAACCACCAAGGCCCGCCTTGATTGCCGATCGGCTCTCCCTTGGATAGTCTTGTGCCGATTTGATGAAGCATATGGTACACAGCCCCTAGTAGATGTTTCTCGAGGGGGACATGGTTTCCTCTGGACAGTGCTTCAGCTAAGGCTTGGGTATTGGTTGTTGGGCCGGCGGCTCTTCCGCAAAAGAAGTGTTTTTCTAGCCACATCATCAGGAAAGCCGTGTGCTCCCTGTTCTCAACAGTCCCGGTCCTCTTATTACTTTTGATGAAACCCTTCCATCCGCCGATTCCCCTTGTGTCCAGCCGATGTGATGTTGTGGTCAAAAGGTGGAAGGGTGTATCCGGGGAGGATATGTCAAGGCCGGTCAACAGGACCATATCAGCCAGTGTGGGGGTCATAGGACCGTGCCCAAATAAGAATGCATTGAGTGCATCAGACCAAAAATAAGAAGCCGCCATCACTAACAGCTCATTTTTCTCCATCTGAGATAAGGAAAGGTTGATGCACTGGCCGATTTTGAGTTCTTCCCATGAGACGCTCTTTGATGCGGCCACCCGTTGGTACCACTCCCTCCAACCTGGGGTTTCATTCGGCCAGGATCTAAAAGTGCCTAGCCAGTGATCTAAGTTCATATTAGACAGTTTGAAGGGTATCCGATCAGTTTCCAAATTTATGAGATCTATTGGATCTGGGTTTCCCATGGGTCCGAGACAAATAAGGCCGGGATTTCCCGTGAGGTGAATGGTAATTCGATGCCTAACTGCCTAAAAAGGAAAGGGGAGTGTAGAAAAGTAAGAAACAGATCTAAGGTAAATATTGTTGCCGATGGAAAAAGGATTCGGTATTTACCTCTGGGATGAAGTTCTGGGTGATCGGCGTCGTCGCCGGTGCAGATGCGGACGATGGGGCCGCGATGGGGATCGCCATTGGGATCTCCGATGAAGCTCCTTCTTCTGAGGAAGGAGCAACGGTTGTCGCCACCACCACAGAAGGTACTTCTGGGGCATCGCGCGCGGGAGAGTTGCCGTAAGGAGCCGCCATTGGAGGAAGAGAGAGAAAAGTAGCAGGAAGTGGAGCTAGGAAGCTTCGGCGGCAAGGGAAAGATGTCGAAGGAGGAAGAAGGCGCGCGCGCTGGAAAAGAGACGTGAGCTTGAAGATGAGGTGCGGGTGAAGCGCTATTTAAAGGATGCATGAAGGGGGGGGGTAAAAATGGAATTTTCACCGCGCCGGAGCTTCGAGTTTTTCGGGAGTAGTGGCTGTCGTGGGCGCCCGTTTCGAAAAATTGCAATGATCAGCTGGAAGACCGCGAAACGGAAAGATATTTTCACTGCGGCTGTTTCGGAGGGGGAGTTATAAAGAATTTCGAAGTAAAAGACTATGTTTTACTCCGAAACTGGGGGGCATGTGTTGACGCCAGATTTCGTCACTAATAGAATCGGCGCCAAGAAGAGGGGGAATCGGAGAAGCACAGTTGGGAATCAGCCAGATGGTGCTACAGTGTGAGATCGGCCGGTGACTTCTGTCTTGCTTCAGGTCAAACATACTAGAGTCCCAATCGGTAATCTTTTGCCGATAAGGAATCGGCCGATTAGGAGGTTGGACTAATTGGGCCTGTATGGGCTTAGAAGGGAATAGAAGGACGAGGTGGGAATCAGCCCACGAAGCGTGAAGTAACCAACCTAGCACGAATCGTGCTTGTAGATATTCGTTTTCTGTTTAAGTTAGGGATAGAATTCTAGTCGGTTAAGAAGATATCTGTACGGGGCTATAAATAGCTACCTTTGTAAATCTGTAATCATCAACCAATCAATACAACAAACTACTTTTTCCTCGTACTTACTTTCAAGCAGGCGACTTCGCTACTACTTTTCTCTTTTCCACGAGTTCGTGCGGGTTGGCAGGGCTGCATCATCTTGACCTCCAGCCGATTCTGTAAGTTCCGTTTATCGAGTAATATCTAAGCCTTAACTTCAGGCGTATCGCTGTTGTTTCGTTTAGATTTATTCACTAGTTATCGATATTTGCTAGATTCATAGGTTTTTACCTGTTTTTCTAGTCTTTATCACCAGTTATCCAGCTAGGAATCGGTAGTATCGGCTTTCTTTACTTTCCGTTGTTAGATTCATCTATTGCCGATTAGATCTATTCCTAGTGTTACTATCATAAGCTTTGCATCGATTACTCTAGCAATTCTTTGTCAACAAGGCTACAGTGATCGGCTGTCCTATAGCCGATTCCTTTAATATAGCAAATCGGCCGATTCGCTGATAAGCTCTCTCGAGATCGGAAACCTAGCCGATCGTGATTTCTGAACCTGACACGTGTTCTTCCTTGCCAATCAACAGGTCAGATTGGCTGGCACGCCGCGCAGACCGCACCAGGGCATTCACCCGAACAGGAGTTAAGCAGATTCTCCCGGGTCGTGTGTCGGTCGTTGGGATTCGGTTGACCGATTTCTAGCGCCAACAGAAAGAAACAGGAATAACAGATCATCATAGCACAATTATCCAATGCCTTAAAGTAAGAAAGAAACAGGAATAACATATCATCATAGCACAGTTGTCCAATGTCTGAAGGTACAAAAGGAACAGAAACATTACAACAACATAGCAAAGTTATCTAATGTCTACAAATGTGCATTACCCCTACTAGCCCACATTTGATTAGCCCATTCATCTCTAACAGTAGCCCAAGCTGCATTGTCATCAACAGGGACCCATGGCCATTAACAGAATTAGGCTTCCATGTGGACTCAAGAGGAATAACCTCATCAGTGCCATCCCCTATAATCCAATTATGTAAAATGCAACACCCAAAATTTTGAATAATTCAAATTCATTAAAATTTGCTCAAATTAGGGTGTCATTTAAATTCTAGGCATTTAAATTCATTTTCTTTAATTTAATTAAATTCATCATACGAGTTAATTGTGCATTCATGCTGGTGCATTTATTTTGATTGCTTGAGTTTGAATCAAATTTTGAATTTCCTAATTTAAATTTGATTTTCCCAAACATTTTTCCTTTCTCCCTCTCTTTTATTTTCTCTTTTACTCTCCTGGGCCGCATCCATCTTTCTCTCCCTTTCTTCTTCTTCTTTCAGCCCAGCTCCTTTTCTCCAACGCCAGCAGCGCCGGTCGGCCCGCTTCCCCTCGCCGACCCGTCGCTCCTCCTTCGCGGCCCAGCACCCCGCCTCGGCCTGCGAAGCTCGCCCGCTCGCCGGCCCCCTCCTCTTTTCCTCCTGGCCGGCCCAGCTCTCCACCGCAGCGGCCCGCCGCTTCACTCCCGCCTCGCGGCTCGCAAACGCGTGCGCCGGCCCATGACGCCGCTCCGGCCTGCCTGCCGCCCGTGTCCGCTGATGGGTGGGCCCCACCCGTCATCTCCCTCCTCCGGCCGTATCCGGCCGGGACTCCCGCAACCGACGCGCCGCCGCTTCCGGAAACCCGTCGGCCCCCGCTCCGAATCCTTCGGGGAGTTTAAACCCGGGGCGCTCTATCTCTAAGCCCTCCGCCTTATATAAGCCGCTGTCCCCTCCCGGCCTCAAGCACCCACACCCGAAGCCCCAAAACCCTAGCGCCCGAGCTCCAAGCGCCGCCGCCTCTTCCCCACCGTCAAACGCCGCCTCCGGTGAGCTCCGGTCATCAAGGACCCCCAAAACGAGTTCACCGCGCCCTCCTCTCTCTTCTGGTGAAATCCGCGCGCCAAACCGTGCCCCGGAGCGCCGTTTCGGCCAACTCCGGCGAACCGCCGCCGCTCACCGCCGCCGGCCACTCTGTTTCCGCCGCCGCCGCGAGTCGTCGTCGACCGCGACCGTCGGATCAAGATCCGACGGCTCGCAGCGAGTCAATCCGGCCGCGTAACGGTCAACCGAGCTGCGCCGCGCCGCTTTTTCTCTTAAGCCCCCGCCTTTTTCGCAAATCAACCCGCGGTCCAGATCGCGTTGAAAAATATTTACAGATCTGCCCTCGCACTTTTCGGTTTGACCCTTGAGCTTTCCAGAAATCAACCCGCCGTCCGGATTTGAGTTTTTACGCGTCAGACCTTCGGTTTATACGCATAATTACGTATAAGCCCTCGGTTTTCGCGGATAGGCCCTAAAAGTTTTGTTTTTCTCACAGAAAAGTCCCTAGATTTTGTTTTAATCATATCTTTTGCATCTTAACTCCGTTTTTCGCGTTCTTTATATCCACGTGTTCATTTTAAAGCGTAGATCAACTTTTCAAGCTTGTTTTCTCTGTTTAACTATGATTGGTGTACTGTTTTCTTACTTTTGCCCATGTTTGCTTGTATGTGCTCGTGTGACGCGTGTAGACGTCCCGTAGTTCGAGGGAGTTGCAGATCAAGCCTTCGAGGAGTACGAACAGCAGGAGCAAGGCCAAGAAGGCAAGTTGTGTCCTTGATCACTACCTTTTCGTCCTATACACCTTTACTTTCTCGTACTCAACATTTATGCTATGCACATGTTAAGATTAAATTGATGGGTCCCAATTAAGGTTCGCCTAGATTGATTTACCTTTGCCTTGACCAACCGGTTTACTTTATGTTGGGTAGCTCATGCTTAGTGCTTACTTGGTACATGGTGGTTTAACTACACACAATACTTAATCTTGCTTTACTTCTGTTATACCTTTCATTAAGACAAGATCATTATTTGTTAATCGGAACATGGAGAACCACCCAGGAAAACAGTGCTACCACAAGACTAAATGGCTCTGGTCTTGGCTGATTAATTAGAAACCTTAGTCTGGGGTGACCTTACTCGTGATGAGGCAAGAGGGGGGACTGAGTCGTTGCATTTTTCCTGGGATGGGTGGTGCACGCCAGACACCGAAACCTTAGCGGGTTGCCACTGACTAATGAATCTTTGTAAAGGCCTCGTAGCGTCCCTATGCAATCACACCTCGGAAGTGTGGTATGGTGCCTTGCAAACACCGCATGGTTGGGTCCAAAGTTCTTTTGAACTTTTACGCGACTTGTGGGTAAAGATGTGCCACCTCTGCAGAGTGTAAAACTGATCGATCAGCCGTGCTCACGGTTAAGAGCGGCCTGGACCCTCACATGATAATATTATCGGAAGATGGATTTAACTTGTTATCATTTCATGCATATGTTGCTTACTTTATATATAATCATGTTTAATTTCGGGTGGTATGAACTTATACTTAGTTAATTGCTAATAAAACTTGACCAACTTAATTAAAAGCGAATGCTATTTATGCCTTAGCCATACCTTGAATTAGCCTTACACTACACTACTCCCCACGACTTGTTGAGTACCAACCATAAGTGTACTCACCCTTGCAAAACCGCTGTTCAGACCAAGCTAATTGGGACGAGGAGTATCTACACGACTTTGAGGAGTTCTAGGCGTACGTTTCTTTAGTCAGCTGCCTGTGGAGTCGTCATCGTCTTTGGAGTTCCGCTGCGTAATAATTAGACTTTGTGTTTTATTGAGACTTTCGGTCATGTAATAATGGTTAATACTCTCTTTATTCGATTTAGCACTGTCTTTATTATTCACTATTGTTGTACATGTGTGTAACTTGATCCTGGCGCACATGTATTTAATGCACTCGATTTTGTCCTTAAAAATCAGGTGTGACAAACAAGCAAGGACCAACTTCACTTGTGTCTTGAATGGATGAAAAGGTTTGTTGTCAATAATTCGAAATCTATTTTTTAAATTCCTAAAAGCCCTTTCAACCATAACACGCAGACTAGAATGCCTCAAATTGAACAGCTCCCTTGGATTGGTTGGATAATTTCTACCACCAAACTCAATAAGATGATATCTAGTACCCTGTAAGGAGGTAGGAATCCAGGACGGCATGCATATCCAGCATCTACCAGATAGAATTTTCCTAGAAAGATTACAAACAGGTATTAGTCCTAATGTCAACTACTTTGTAACTTGGTTTATGGAACTAATTTAATTCATTACCTTGTGGAACCCTTAACCCATCATCTCTCTCTAGTGCATCTGCTAGAATGGTAGCATCATGTGCAGAATCCTCCCAGCCAGCCAACACATAAGTGAACTTCAAGTCAAAGTCCACTGCGACTAGCACATTTTGAGTTGTATAGTGTTTCCTGCCCCTAAATGCTGATTGCATCTTACCTGGGACTCTAGCATAGATGTGAGTGCCATCTATAGCCCCAACACAATCCTATATAAACCCAACAACACTTAATTACAAAATTTTTACTCAATTATGTATTATTTGTCTCATATGAATACTATTGTATTACCTTAAAATATGGGTACCATCTTGAGCTGTTTGTAATCTTAAGAGATATCTCACTTGATGGAGCCTTAATCATCTCATGCCTAAGTTCACCAATTGCATACAACACCTCCTTGAAATGTCTACTTACTGTCTCTACAGATCTCCTCCAACTTTGATGGATAACTCTAAACCTTTGGCTATGCCCAACAACGTGGAGAAACATAGCAAGTTGCTCTTCTACACTACTATGTATGGTATCTCTAAGCAAGTCCCTGCCCCTAAGCAAATTACATAGCCTAAAAAAAGAGGCTCTTCTCATGCGAAGCATGTTTACACACTCTACATCGTTACAGTTATAAATTTTGTCCAAGTTTTTTTGCCTTTCCTCATCCATAGCACTCATTGGGGCATAACTAATCTGAGGACGTGAGGTTTTAGCCATCCTAAGCCTATTCAGGAAGAATGCATACATGGCAGTCACTAGAGCAGCTGCATGAATAATAAGCATGCGTCTCTTGTCTTCAAGAACCATCTATATGAATAACATGCAAAACAAGGGTCACTGACATGGGCAACAATGCTCAGATCAATATATAAACACATCACTGGCATGCACAATAAGGCTGAGATCAATATATAAACACATCATTGACATGGACAATAAGGCTCAGATCAATATATGAACACATCATTGACATGGATAACATGGCTCAGATCACTATTGTAAAACATCATTGACATGGACAACAATAATAAGGTCAATATAAAGACATCATTGACATGAACAACAAGGCTCAGACCAATCTAAAAACATATCATTCACATGAAAAAACATGCTTAGATCCATATACACGCATCAACATCATGAACAAGTGTGCTCAGAGTATGCTGAATCGTCAAACAACACTAGTAGTTATTATTTCCACCACATAGTAAACATCGACAGTATGGTTTTAAGATAACATGTGCATCCACGGAGGGGTAAAGGCTAGGATATTTTACCGTAACAATAGCAACAGGGAGAACAACATGTGAGAGGATGGGGAACTCAGATCCGCAACCGAACCACGAACAGATCGGCGGCGTCCGAAGGAGGGGAAGTCTAATCTGGAAACCTAGCAACCAAAAAAAAGTAATCACTCAGAAACGAACCAAATAACTCAGATCGGGTGCGTAAACTAAAAAATCGTACATAGGATCCAGTAAAGAACTCAGATCGGGTGCTTAAACTCAAGAATCGTACCTAGGAACAACCGAAGAACTCAAATCCAGTGGGAGCCTGCGTCTATCACATAAGAAATGCACCGGTCAGTGGGATTATCGAACCCTAGGGTTGCGGTTTTGACGAAATCCGAACAAAGGATGAAAAAAACTTGCCTTGCCCAACAGATCCGTCAACAACTCCAACCTGCGAACCAAAGAAAACCCATGGGGGTGGTAGATCAGGCCTTCGGAGATCAAAAACAACAACGAAAGGGGACAAGGGTGAAACCCTAACCTGCGAGCCACCGGTGGAGGAACAAGTCTACGCGAGAGGGAAGGGGAAGGGGAAGGGGAAGGGTTGGGGTCGCCATTTATGGCCGCAGAATGGCGCGAAATCACCCGGTAACCCTAGCGAAGGTGCCAAAGCTTCCCACGCACACGCGCGAAAGCTTTTTCGCCCGTCGCACGCTCGACTTGCACGCGTCGCCGCACCCGCGGAGCCTGACTCTGGGGAGAAGGTCGAATCGGTCGCACCACGGGAGCCAGCATCTGAGAGTCTTTTTGCACCCGGCGAACCAGGCCCAGCAACAGGTCCAGGTAACCAATCACTCCTTAATCGCACGTGGGGAGCTCGGTTCCGGGTACGTGCGAGCAACCAATCAGATCCTAAATTTGATCGTTGTCTTCCAGCAAATTTGCATAAAACGAGAGCGTCCATCAAGCCAGTGCTTTGTGAACTGTGCCCCTCAGCAAATCGACCTCAGCAAATTTTGCCGAATCCTTTTCACCTTGCCTTGCCGCCGCCGCCCCTCTCCCCCCAGCTGCTCCACCTCCCCGCCGCGTTAGCCCCGCACTCTCCTGCCGCCACGCTTTTCCGCCCGTGCTCCTCTCCCCCGCCTGGAGCTCTCACCCCCGCGCTCGCGTTCCGGCTCAATCCGACGCACTCATCCAGTCCAGTCCTACGGAGCACAGCTTCAATTGTTCCAGATGAGTGAGGGTTTGATGCGCCGCCGCCGCCGCCTCTCGTCGCCGGCGCCCTTGCCGGACGATGACGACCTCCTCCGGGAGATCTTCCTCCGCCTCCCACCGCGGCCGTCCTCCCTCCCCCGCGCCTCCCTCGTCTGCAAGCGCTGGGGCCGCCTCGTCTCCGATCCCCAATTCCTCCGCCGCTTTCGCGCATTCCACGGCCTCCGGCCACACCCCCCGCTTCTCGGCTTCTTCTCCGGCGGCCTCGAAGGCGTCGCCGACTTCACCCCGACGCTGGACCCGCCCGACCGCGTGGACCCCTCGCGCCTCTCCTTGCAGGCGCCGCGCCGCGGCGAGCTCTATAACTTCCTCGGCTGCCGCCACGGCCTCGCTCTCATCCTCAACCTGACGCGCCTCGAGATCATCTTGTGGGATCCTGTAGCCCGAGACCATCGCCGCGTGGCCGTTCCGCCATCGTGGTTCAACAACGAAGACCCACGCTCGACCATCCGCAATGCCGCGCTGGTTTGCGACGGCCACCACACCGGCCGATTGCCACTAGAAGCCTTCAAGGTGATCTTGTTACGCAGTGATGATGTGCCGCGTGATGCTGATCCGAAGGTGTTCGGCTCCCTCTATGAATCCAGCACTGGTGTGTGGAACGACCTCATCTCCACATCGATCTCGGCGCCGCTTTCAATGCTAAGTCCTAGCGTCCTGGTTGGGAATTCACTTTGCTGGTTTCTTAATGGGTGTGGGAAGCGTGGCATTCTTGTGTTTGATTTGGCTAAGCGCAATCTAGCTCAGATTGATACCCCGGTGGACGCACACATTGCAACAGATTCACGCTTTCAGATATTGCGGATGGAGAGTGGCGAACTTGGCTTCGCCATTTTGTCAGGCGCGAGCATGCAACTATGGGAGAGGAATGCCAGTTCCAACGGTGGTGTCAGATGGATGCTTCAGAAAACCATAGAACTGGACAAGCTCCTTTCATTGAGGTCACCGATTCATGGACCGTGGACAGTAATACATGGATATGATGAGGATAGTCATGTGATTTTTGTATCAGTAGATCTTGAAGTCTTCATGATCCCACTCAAGTCACTGCAGTTCAAGCATCTTTTTAGGACCGATTTCATGACCACCTATCATCCCTACACAGGTTTCTATACTACAGGTAATAACTCTATCGTTTAGGAGGAACATTTTTTCCCCATACCTGGTTGCTGTAGTCTTTTAGGAGTAACAATTTTTTCCCAGTTGCTGCAACTTGTTCATGTGATTAAGCTTGACTAGTAATAACCATGGATAGTATTTTTTTTCTTTTTGTTTCTTTGGCCAGTTAATGAACTGATGCCATTTTTTTCAATTGGTATTGAACTGAGTAAAGGGACAGCACTGAAATTCATTTTATGACCGTCCATTGATGGGTACATAAAGTTTACTATATTTGTCCTTTTCTGTGAATTCTAGGATTTTGAACTTTTTCTGCATAAGGTACAACTGTTAAAAAGTGACACGAAGAAGCAATAATACCTAAACTTGAACCATCTGGTAAGTGAGATAAAAAAAGAACATTTGCATATATGGAAGCATAAAGATTGTTATGGTCTTTCATTCGACACTTTTCTGCTTATCTTTCTATTAATGGTCTATACTCATATAAGAAGCACATCAAATTTAAGTTGTATATCAAGTATGCATCCACAACATTTTCGTTATCCATTCATCCAAATGGATGGCTAGAATTTGTACCCAAAAGTAGTTCCTGTGCTTTATTCATGCTGAGAATATTAATAGGTTAGTCAATGTATTGCTTCCATTTTTATGTAACTGACTTTATTCAATGAACAATTTTTCTAATTTAACACGATAGTGTTGGTTCCACATGTGCATTAACATGTATATCCACATGGTGAGTTGCATTACAATATCTTACCATATGAAATGTATACAGTATAATTCTTTTCGGAAACCTTTTGCTGCGTGTGAAGAGGTTTTACAATGGATCAGAAAAGAATAATGCCTTGTTTTGTCTAATATAAGCAAGTCATGGTTATTGTTGCTACTCAACTTTCCCAGTTTGCGCAAATTTGGATTTAGTTTATTTGACAAATAGCATCGACTTCCTTTCAGAATAGTTCTAGATAGCTTCATTTCTCCTGATCAGCTAAATATTTTTTAACATTTTTTTCAGTATAAGCCCCACTTTGCATTTTGGTAATTTTCCTTATCACTTCAGAGTTATTTCTCTTGTAGGCAGGGATACTGGCAGTGGAAATGTTGGATTTGACACTTTGAATAGCACTTTAGACTTTCCTCGGATCTGATAACTTCAGTTGACTGAGCAGGTAATGCAAATCTATTATCTGCTATTTGTCTAAGAAATACATATTCGAGTTAATGACAGTATGACACCTAACTAAACATGCCATGTTGGTTACTCGACTCCTATTGTGTCCATTCGAATTACCAAGTTAAATGGTCAATGCAATGTCACTAGAAGGCCAACAAGTTAACTATTGTTGTAGCATTGCAATCACAGCTGTTCACAGGAAGGTTCCTTTGCATAGTGTCCTGAAAGGCATACCTTTATATATTAATCTCCTCCTTTTAGTTCTCAAGCCCCAATTCTGGTCCTTCTATTAATCGTTAGAAAATCTCTTGTTCTGTCGGTGTCAGCCAGCACTTGAGAAGCCATGGCACCATCTCCCAAGAAAAATAATAAGAAAACCCCTTAGGATTGCCATCATTTCTTATTGCTGCAAATGGAGTCCGGTTATATAGAAGCTACTGCTAGCTGAACTGATATGATTTGGATCCTGCTGCTTCCCTTCTGCAAATGCACACGATTCGCAGCCTATTCTATGTAGTAAGGATGTCTATCCACCACAAAATTAACCAGGAAGGATGGAGCTCTGACCTGAAAAGGAGCCTGTTGACAAAGAGTGTGTGGTTTTCAGGCTAAGGTTCTTGCTAGTTCTACTGTTCTCAATACCTCCAATTTATCTAGTATATTTATAGCTCTTCCCTGGTCTACCTTTTGGTTCCTCTGTATGCATCATTACAACAATTGAGTTAAACTATTAGCACTATCGTAGTGGAAATTTCTTGTGGATCTTATCTTTCCAACTTTTTTAAGCTCTATTTGCTTTTGTTTAGCAAGTTATGAACTTATGCTTTACTAAAATAGTTGATCTTAACCTTGCAAACATACATGATACAAGTTGCAAATATTGTGGATATGTATTTGCTACTTGCACTCATGATTCTGTCATCAGAAGCATGCTTGTTTGTTACTCTTCAAAAGTATTCACTTTGATTGAAATTAGGGAGACATTTCTTTTTAACGCATCAAGAAGTTAACACTGTTAACCATGTTTTGGCTATTGAAACATTGCCAAAATATATCTCTGGTGCAAAATTGAAGACAGCTTGAGCTTATCAGATCTCAGGTTTGAGAAACCTGTGGTTTATTGGCCAAGCTACATGTTGCTAAACAATTTTTGTATCATCAATTTCTTTAACGCATAAAGAATGTAACACTGTAATCATGTTTTTTCTGTTGAAACGTTGCTGAAACATATCTCTGATGCAAGACTGAAGAAAGCTTTAGTTTATAAGATCTCAGGTTTGAGAAACCTGTGGTTTATTGGCCAAGCTACATGCTGTTAAACAATTTTCTCATATCAACATTTCTTTAACGCATCAAGAATGTAACACTGTGACCATGTTTTTGCTGTTGAAACATTGCTGAAACATATATCTGATGCAATATTGAAGACAGCTTGAGTTTATCAGACCTCAGGTTTGAGAAACCTGTGGTTTATTGGCCAAGCTACATGTTAAATGTTTTCTTGGATTATAAAAATTATATCCATCCATAGATATCAGTACATAACAAAATGACCAAATCATCAAATCAATCCCTTAACCATGCTACAGGTCTTGCAACATCATCGTTGAAGATGGTGAGCACCAATGTCATTGACAAGTTGGTGCTGAGATACTAAACATTAGCTGAGTGGTCACTTCTGAAATTAGTTGTGCAGACAAATCTGTTTTTAGAAAAGAGTGAAATGCACCGGCGGCCCTCGAACTTGTCACTGTGCCAAATAGGTACATCAACTCTGAAAACGCATTTTTGGGTCCCCAAACTTGCTAATCGGTTCACGCGAGGTCCAAATCCCGTTAGCTAACTTAAATCACCACCTGTTAGCTGCGGGGCCCACCTGTCATCCTCTCTTTTTTTACCTCACCTTTATCTTCTCTTTTTTTCTCCCCGGCACCTCCGCCTGCCTCCCAATTCCTAGCCGGTGCCGCCGCCCAGCCTCCTTTCCTGGCACCGACCTCCTCCCCCGGCTCGTGCTGATGTTCTTCCCGGGCGGCTGGCGTAGCTCGTCGCCGGCGGCTTCCGCCGCGAGTGGAGCTTGGCCGCAGCCCGGGGTGAGGCAGCGCAGGACGCCCCTACCGGTGTGAGGCCACGGGCACGAGCAAGCTGGGGCCTAGGAGGCGACGCGGAGCGAGCCGCCGACGTGGGGAGAGGTGGAGGGCGGTGGCCGGCGTGGTCGCAGAACAGCGAAGCAAGGTGAGGGGCGGCGGCCGACGGCCTGCGTGGGCGCTGAGCGGGGGCGACGCGGGCGAGCTGGGAGGCCGCTACCACTGGCGAGCCGCGGTGGCCGAAGGCTGTGGTGGGGCCGCAACAGCGCCTGTTTGTGGCCCGAGCCAGTGCGCGCAGGGAGGAGGACGAGCTGGAGGACGACGACGAGGCGCGGTCCTCCATGACCTCGAGGAGCTTCGCCGGGTCGAGGGCGTAGTCCGTCTCCGGGCCGGTGGGGATGGAGCAAATGTTGGCCGGGTCGAAGCCGGCGTGGCGGCACGCCTTGAAGGTGGTGGAGTGGGTCGGGTCGGCGGCGTAGATGGGGAGGCGTGGCAAGCCGGCGATGCTCTCCGACCCGCTCCAGCGCCGCGCGGCGTCGAGCGCGGCGACGAGCATGATGATCATGGCCTCGCTGGTGGTGCCGAGGATGACGCCGGTGCCGCAGCCGGCGGCGGTGCGGTTCATGAAGCTGGCCGGCAGGCGGTGGAGCTGGGCGAGCCAGTCAAGCGCGAGGACCTTGTGTAGTCAGAGATGAAGTCGACGGCCTTGTGGAGGTACGAGTGGACGTCCTCGGCGTTCAGCGGCTGGAAGCCGGTGGCCTTGTCGCCGAAGACGGAGAAGGCCCCTCTGCCGGCTCAGGTTGTGGTGGCATCGGAGATGCGCCCACCGGCTCCTCCGCCTTCGGTGGCTCATCTGCAGAAGCCGTAGCTGCAGCATCGTCGGCCACCAGCGGTGGCGCTTCTGCTTCCGCCGCCGTGGCATCAGGGGCAGCAGGTGGCTCCAGCATTGGCTCGCTGCCGCCTGGCCTCCTTCCCCGGCGTCGTCTACCTCATCCTCCTCCCACGCCACGCCGGCGTAGGAGACCGTGCTGCTCCCATCGCCGTAGGAGACCTCCGTGCGCACGGCGGCGTCTAGCTCAGGGGAGAGCGTCAAGGAGGACGAGAGGGAGGAGATATGGAGAGAGAGGGGGGCTAATTATAGTGTAATCGGCATTTTAATACAAATTGCTAGGATTTGGACCTATTTGGCACGATTAGCAAGTTTGGGGAGCCAAAAATGCGTTTTCAGAGTTGATGTACCTATTTGGCACAACGTGACAAGTTCAAGGGCCGCCGGTGCATTTCACTCTTTACAAAATGTGTTAAAGTGGATTAAAATAGGCTAACATGATTGCCACAGATTTGTGTAACTTTAGGAGGTAACTGGTATATATACAATCATTTTTGAGGTGCTGTTTACTCTCATTATCTAGTAATGAGTCTTCTTGCTCAGCTTCTAGCTTCCACTACCATTTACACAAAAGACATGTTCAGTTTTGAGTAATTTTTAGATCCTAGACTCTTTTTTTTATCTGTTATTGTACATTTCAACCCATTTCACAAGATAAAATTAATGTCCCATTAATACTCCCACTCTGCCAAAGAAGTTTTTCTTTTGTTTTTTCCCTTCAAATTTTCCTTGGGGCATATGCTTGCCCTCACATGGTTTTGCAGTTGTATCTTTGGTCTCAAGCCCCATTTTTTAAACTTTCACCACTGCCCTTGCATTGACAATGAGCTGTTGCTTTTTTTTCCGAACAAACTGTTGCTCCTATTTTGATGGCAAAAGGTGGCAAAAGCAGGTGCAAAGGTGCGTTGACTTGGTCAAAGAAGGGGAATTCTGCAAAATTGGAAGAAAGGAGGCTGGAACTTACAATTAGAGTTCAGGGCGTTGTAGCAATTATCCCGTTTTCATAGCACAGTTTTAGGAAGCTGGTACATTGACATACTATATATAGGCAAACTTCTTAGCTTGTGAAGCATGGTCAACACATTTCTAGCCCTTATGGACAGTGACCCTCCCTCCAATTGATCCAGCCTTTCTCATCAACTTCTCTAAATTAGTTAATAGCATGTAGTCTAGATCCACTTACAGGTAGCCTAAGACACTTAAGTTATGCACCATGTTTTCAATTAATCATTCGAGCAGACGAACTGCCATCATTTTGCCCTGTTCTTCAGAATCTTTATTTTTTAGTCCATACATGAGACATGCTGCCATTATTGTTACAGATGCACTAGCACAGAACATGCCACGTTACCCATGTCTCCAACTGACAGAAATTGCTGACCAAGTGAAAAGTGGCAGTGAAATTGCCCTACCACTGCCGGTTCATAAGGAAAACCAGCAGTATGAGGCCTTGTTTGGTTTGATGTGGATTGAGAGGGATTGGCAGGGTTTGATTCCCTGCCATTCCATGGCAATCCTTGCACAACCGAACAAGGCCGGGGTCTAAGGAATACACTATTTTAGTTGCCAAGATTGTGGATTCTCCAGCTACATATTACAATGGCTTGCTCTTTAGACGGGTGCAATCTTGGCTAAGTTTTTTATGTACCATGCACGGCAAAATTTAATAATGTAGTATGATGGTCTCTCTAAACAGGTGTCAAATGTCTCTTCTCATAATAAGTCTGCTGCTTTCACTGTTAACAACATGAAATACTTATACCATTTGTGGATATATAGACCATTGTTTGATTTGTAAACTATCAAATGCCGTGCTAACTGATATTATGAATGTTAACTATAGTTTGGCATCTGATTTTAATAACCTGCTAGTTCCTTGATCCTAAATTCTTGTGGTTTTTTTTAATCACATTGATGTTCCTTGTAGAGCTGAAGAAAATTCCTGTATTCTTCCTTTTTCCGTGCATTATGAATTTATGATACCTTGATACTGAGCAACTGGCACAGAACTAGAGTCTTGGTTCAAAAAACAGAAGTACAATAGCTTACACATCCCAACAAGCCATCACTTTATTTTTTGCTGTTGGATTGCCAGAAATTGATATATAACAAACCAAGCAGATATTAAAAATAGCTTACATTTGCACTGGTGAATTCTCCAAGCCAAGCTGACCGATTTTGCTGTTTGTTTCACAGATCAATTCACCGAGATCGGAGTTGCCCAGCCCAAGATTAAGAAATCGCCAGGATTCAGTTTCATTGTTTCTTTATGCTCTTAGACTTTAATTTACCGTTGTCTTTCGTGTGGGAATATGGCATTCTAGCCTTCGTTTACTGTGGAGTGGACCTATTTATCTGTCATCAACATTAGATTGTCAACTAAGGTTGTTTGCTTCAATTAACCTGCCTACCAATTATCACAGAGTTTCTGTGGTCGATATTGATTGACGCCTGGTTGACTTCGTTCCAACGTACAACGAACATTTCTATATTCCTTTATACAAGGAGGACGTATATATACCCCTTACGACGCACCATACTAGGGGTGACGGGTCCATAGACCCGGGGTTCTTGGATTGCCTTCTCACAATGCTTGGCCTAATAAAGGGCTCAACAATAACGCGCACTTGGGCTGGCCTAGTTGCGCAACGTCAGGCGGAGACCGTGATCCGGCCACTGACTGGCTCTTCCGACTAAGAGGCCTAGTCGGCACCTCGACCCAAGGGTCCAGTCAGGGGTGGGATCACAGTCCGACCCCAATCGAGTTCCCCCGAACCAGAGTTCCTCCCGACCAGTGATACATCACGTCGTACCTCACCGCTCCCCGATCGCTGACTGCCGAGATCGCGATCCGGCCACTAACTGGCTCTTCCGACTAAAAGGCCTAGTCGGCACCTCGACCCAAGGGGTCCAGTCGGGGGTGGGACCACAGACCGACCCGACCGAGTTCCCCCCGACCGGTGCACCTCGACCCAAGGGGTCCAGTCGGGGGTGGGACCACAGACCGACCCGACCGAGTTCCTCCCGACTGGTGATACATCGCGTCGTACCTCACCGCTCCCCGATCGACTCAGTCGGGGTTGACTGGGACAACCGATCGGGGATGCTCGCTCGGTGTGGGCCAGGGAGCAGGTGGGACGGATACGAGGAAGCGTCCGGTCAGCCGGTCGTACGAATAACCGTACCGTGCCATGCCCTGCACAGTATCGCCGTAAACCTACCCGCTACAATGGAGTGGCCTGACGAGGAGAATAGGGACCGAGGACGGAGGCCATACCGTACCCGACGACATGGGCCTAGGTAGCACATGTACACTCTCTTATCCTTCCCGGACTTATAAGGCCGTTCCCTTGTACTATAAAAGGGGACGAACCCTCCACTTCTACAACTTATGCTCTCCTTTACGCTCATACACTCTCTCACATTACGCCACTCGCATACTCGTAACACTTAGCGCACGTCTGGGCTCCTGTCACTCTCCTCCACTGAGACGAGAGCATGGCTAGGACTCAGGCACCCCCTCTCATCCTCCTCTTGTTTGTACCTCCACTGCAAACTTTGAGCAACTAGGCTCATGAATAAAGTCGACCGACCCTGACTGGACGTAGGGCACGCTTCTCAAACCAGTATACATCCTGTGTCATTGTGTGCTAGGCCATATCCGATCTAACGCATGGTAAAACTATAAATATTTACTTGTCAGCCAGATTTCGCACCAACAGTTGGCGCCGTCCGTGGGGAAGACGCCGTTGCGTTCACGTTTTTGGAGGTCATCGGATGGCCCATCTTCCAGCTACCTCCAGCATGGTGGGCTCCAGCGATACGATTCGCTTCGGTTCGTTGGAGTTTCCCACCCACACACTCGGTGGGGCATGGGTTCCACCTGTTTTCGCCCCGTCCTAGGCCTTCCGCTTCGAAAGTCTGGACTTTGTCGCCGATCGGCTCTGCGTACACTCCTGGGAGGATTGGCTCGCATCGTCACCCATGAGCCGCTTGATGATCTCGACGTGGAGGCACTCACGCTCCACATCGAGTCCATGCTGGGCACGAACCTCATGGTAAGTGATGTGAATACTATCATGTATTCACTGGCTAACACTTTTCACCAGCTCTCCGAAGAGACTCCGCTGTCCCCACCGCGCTCGCCACACGACTAGCTCCCCTTGGGTCTCGCATCCCCTATGGACTCGTACACCCGAGGGCTCTGGAGGATCATGACGTCGCCTCCTCACCCCTGCGAGTTCGTGGAAATGGCAGACTATGCTCCTGCCTCCTTCCATGACCTCTGCGACGAGGAGCTCGAGAGCGACGGCTCCAGCATCAGCGATGAGACTTACACTCCGCCGAACCACCGTGCAGAGGCCCTGGCGCAAGCGCAAATGCACAGCGACGAGCTACGCTAGCGCCAGCAAGACGCGCAGCTGCCGCCACCAGCGTGCCTAGTGCATCACTCCATACCACACGCGTGCAACCCAGCAAGTGGCGCACGAGCCCGCGCTCGCCAGGTCCAGCGCAACATCCTGGCCGGGAGGGATGACCTCCCGCAGTTTGCTCAAGCCGAACAGAACATCGCCGCCGCAGCGATGCTTCTCCGAAGCCTCCCCGAGCCGGTTGACCCCCAGGAACAGGCCATCCACCGAAACCTCCAGGCACTAGTGGATACTATCACCGTACAACAGGCAGAGAGCTCCGCATCGCGATAGCGACACGCGGCTTCATGTCCGACTGGAGCACTGGGGCCGCACCAGCCAAACCACTCCATTCGCTCGCCTCAACAGCTGCACCGTGCAGGGCAGAGCGTCGCGGCCGCGCCACAGCCTGACCCCGCACTAGCTCCATGGCGTCAGCACGTGCACGAGTGGATTAAGCCGAATCACGATGCGTGCAGTGTCATCCATGCGTGATGCCTAGCCCAGCACGATGCCGACGTCCACCAGATGGCAGCTAGGGTAGCTGACGCGGGCCGTAACCGGTTCGACGAGGAGCGCGAGGAGATGCACCCCAGGCGTGGCGGCCGATCGAGCAACCAGAATGGCAACCGGAGTCCCAGCCCAGATGGGTTGGGTCCCTGAGCTTTCGGTCGCTGCATCCAGAAAGCGACTTTCCCGCAGTGCTTCCGACCGCCCATCAACATCACCAGGTACACTGGGGAGACGAAACCCGGTGTGTGGCTTGAAGACTTCCAGCTCGCCTGCCGAGCCGGAGGAGCCGATGATGACTATTTCATCATCCAGTACCTCCTTATCTGCATAGGGGAGTTTGTTCGAGCGTGGCTCGAGTTCCTTCTGCCTAACAACATCCGCGACTGGGCGGAACTCAAGGTCTTCGTGGGAAATTTCTAGGGGACGTACGTCCCCCTGGGAACTCTTGGGATCTCAAGAGTTGCAAGCAGGAGCCTAATGAGTCTCTGCAGGACTACATTTGTAGATTCTTAAAGCAATGCAACTCCCTCCCTGACATCGTCGACCCAGACGTCATCATTGCTTTCCTCTCAGGGACAACGTGCAAGTCCCTGATCCACAAGCTCGGTTGCGTCAAGCCTCGGACCACCCGCAAGCTGCTCGACATCGCCACAAACCACGCCTCGGGAGAAGAGGCTGTTGGGGCGGTCTTCAGCGCCGGTCGAGACAAGGTCAAAGCCAAGCATGAGGACCGGGATGATGGCCCCTCCACGCAACGAGGCAAGAAGAACAAGAAGGATTAGCGTCGGCCAACCGACCCGATCTTGGTCGCCGTGGCCGGCCGACCGGACAAACAACCCCAGTCGGGCTAGCACGACCACTTCAAAATGCTCATGGAGAGCCCCTGCACCAACCACGCCTACCCCATCAAGCACCTCTACAAGGACTGCAAACTCCTCAAGCGTTTTCTACGGCAAGCCAAAGGAGCGGAAGGGCAAGGAGGACATGGCCAACAAGGAGGGCATGGCGTGCAAGGATGGAGACGGCTTCCCCGACCCCAAAGCATGCCTCATGATCTTCGGGGGATCCAACACCGACCACTCCAAGCGGCAGCACAAGGTGTGTTACCAAGAGGAATGTGCCATCGATTCAGTTGTCCCTACTTTTCTGTGCTGGTCGAACCATCCAATTACATTCGATCAGAAGGACCATCCCCCGTGCGTCCCCCGACCGGGTCGATACCCGCTCGTCATCGAACCCATCGTTAACAGGAAGTGCCTCACCCGGGTGCTCATGGATAGGGGCAGCAACCTCAAAATCCTGTATGTTGAGACCCTGGATGCCATGTGCATCCCCCGGTCCGAGCTTCGACCGGTGAGTGCACCCTTCCACGGCGTGATCCCGGGGATGCAGGCATATCCGCTCGGGTAGATCGACCTGTCAGTCACGTTTGGCGACCGCGCCAACTTCCGCATAGAGGTCTTGACCTTCGAGGTGGTGGACTTCTTCGAGTGCTACCACGCCATCCTGGGGTGGCCATGTTACGCCAAGTTCAAGACGGTCCCCAACTACACCAACCTCAAGCTGAAGATGCCGGGACTGCACGGCCCATCACAGTGGGTAGCACCTTCTCACACGCCTACACATGTGACCGTGAGAATCTCGAGCTCACCACTGGCATTGTCAACTCCGTTGAGCTCTCGAAACTCAGAAAGGAGGCATCATCGGCAATGCTTGACTACAACGAGCCGACCTCCGTGAGCACCTTCAGTCCAACCGAGGAGACCAAGGCGGTGGAGATCAACCCCAGCAACACGACCAAGATGGTGCAGATTGGGACCAAACTCCCAGCCAAATAGGAAAGCGAGCTCATTAACATCCTGCGCGCCAATCGGGATGTCTTCGCATGGAAGCCTGCTGACATGCCAGGGATCCCGAGGGAGGTTGCCGAGCATGCACTACGAAGCACCTCATGTTCGAAGCCCATCAAGCAATGCCTGTGCCGCTTCGACGACGAGAGGTGTAGGCCTATAGGCGAGGAGATCGCCAAACTCCTGGCGACCGGTTTCATCAAGGAGATGTACCACTCCGACTGGCTTGCTAACCCAGTTCTTGTAAAAAACAAAAATGGGAAATGGAGAATGTGTGTTGACTATAATGGCCTTAACAAGGCGTGTCCTAAGGATCATTTTCCTTTACCCCGCATAGATCAGATAGTCGACTCCAGCTCAGGATGCGAAATCCTCTCCTTTCTGGATGCCTACTCCGGCTATTTCCAAATCGCGATGATAGAGTTTGATCAGGTCGTGACCTCCTTCATCACCTCGTATGGTTCGTACTGTTACGTGACCATGCCCTTCGGTCTGAAGAACACCAGTGCCACGTACCAACGGTGCTTCGTCGACCAAATCGACCTGCCCGACCATCCTGATCAGGTCGAGCGGCTGAAGGCCACTATTGCCGTCTATGTGGACGACATAGTGCTGAAGATGGCTCAAGCGGGTGACCTGCTGGCGAACTTAGCCGCAACATTCGTGAACCTCTGAAGGTTCAGCGTCAAATTGAATCCTGAGAAATGAGTTTTTAGGGTTCCCAAGGGGAAGCTGCTCAGGTACATCGTGTCCGAGCATGGCATCGAAGCCAACCCTAAAAAAATCATGGCCATCGCGAAAATGGGTCCCATAGGCAACTCAAAGGTGTGTAGAGGCTCACTGGCTGCTTAGCCGCTTTGAGCCGGTTCATCTCCCAACTCAGCGAGAAGGGGATGCAACTCTACAAACTCCTCAAGAAGTCGGACGCGTTTGTCTGGATAAAAGAGGCACAGAAAGCTTTGGAAAGCCTCAAATCGTTGCTGACTTCAGCCCCGATCCTCATCGCTCCCGAGCGAGAGGAACCCCTCCTCCTCTACATCACGGCAAATGACCACGTGGTCAGCGCCATTCTCGTCGTTGAAAGAGAGGAGCCCGGACACGTGCTGAAAATTCAGCGACCGGTGTACTTTGCCAGTGAGGTGCTCACCGACGCCAAGGTATGCTACCCCTAGGTCTAGAAGCTTCTGTACACTGTGCTGATGGCAAACCAGATGCTCCTATACTACTTCACCAAACATGAGGTCATGATCGTCACCTCGTACCCCCTGGGTGAGATCGTCTGCAACCGCGACACCGCGGGCCGGATCTCCAAGTGGGCACTTGAGCTCATAGGCCACAACATCATGTATGCCCCGCGCACTGCGATTAAATCTTAGGACCTAGCTGACTTCGTCAGCGAGTGGATGGAGGTCCAGACCCTGATCCCGGATGTCGCCCACGAGTACTAGACGATGTTCTTCGATGGGTCGATCATGGGACCCGGCTCGGAGGCTAGAGTGGTCCTGGTCTCCCCAGAGGAAAACAGGCTCCGCTACGCAATCAACCTCCACTTCATGGCCTCGAATAATGTCACGGAATATGAAGCCCTCGTCAACAGGCTACGAATCGCCATCGAGCTCGGCGCAACATGGCTTTACGTCCGCGGTGACTCGGAGCTGGTGGTCGACCAAGTCATGAAGGAATCTTCCTGTAAGAGTCCCCTCACGGCAGCGTACTGCCAAGAGGTACGCAAGCTCGAGGGCAAGTTCCAAGGGATCAAGCTGCATCACATCCCGCGAAAGGACAATGATGCCGCAGACTCCCTCGCGAAACTGGCGGTCAAACGGGGCTCGCCCCCGGACGGGGACTTTGTGAAGGACCTCCACGAGCCATCCGCCTGCATCCGGGAGGATTCGACCCAGATGCGGCCAGCTCCTGATCGCATGCTCGGGAGCTCCAACGCATCGACACAACCCAACTTCGACCAAGCGCTCGGGGGCTCCAACCCCGACACCGCGGTAATGTTGCTTGACCCGATCGACCGGAGGGCGCCACTACTAGCCTACATCCTTGAAGAAGTCCTCCCCCGGAGAGGACGGAAGCGCGCCGAATCGCTCGACGCGCCAAAACGTTCGTTGCCATCGGTGATGCACTTACAAGTGGAGTCCGTCGGGAATACTCATGTTGCATCCTGACCGACTCGGGGAAACAACTTCTCCTTGAAGTGCACGCCAGGATTTGCGGACATCACGCGGCCCCGCAGTCGTTGGTTGGGAAAACCTTTCGCCAAGGTTTTTACTGGCCCACGGTGCTGGGAGACGCAGAGGAAGTGGTTCGCAGGTGTAACAGATGCCAGTTCTACGCTCGGCAGAGTCACCTGCCAGCGCAGGAATTCCAGACCATCCCCATCACCTGGCCATTTGCGGTCTGGGGCCTCAACATGGTCGGACCCCTCAAAAAGGCAGCAGGTGGCTTCACCAACCTACTCGTGGTGGTGGATAAGTTCACCAAATGGATCGAGGCGAAACCCATCACCAACATCCTCTCACAAGAGGCAGTCGAGTTCTTCCTCGATATCGTCTACCGGTTACTGTATCATCATAAACAATGGAACAAACTTCACTGGCAAGAAGTTCCTGGACTTCTGTGACGGTTATGGCATCAGGGTCGATTGGACCTCGATCGGGCACCTGCGAACTAACGGTCAGGTCGAGCGGGCCAATGGTATGGTCCTCCAAGGCTCAAGCCATGCATTTTCGACCAGATCAAGGAACACATCGGACCATGGGTCGCAGAGCTCCCAGCTGTCCTATGGAGCCTGAGGACGACCCCAAACCGATCGACACGGTACACCCCCTTTTTCCTGGAATACGACACTGAGGCGGTGTTACCATCCGACCTTGACTACGGTGCCCCAAGGGTAAAGGCGTTCGACCCCACCAAGCCGCGGAGGCTCAACAGGATGCGATAGACCTACTCGAGGAGGCGCACGAGATGACCCTCATCTGCTCCACCCGTTACCAACAAACCCTCCGCAGGTATCACGAGAGAAAGATTCAAGGGGGAACCCTTGAAGTTGACGACCTCGTATTCCAGAGGACCCAAACAACCAAGGACAAGCACAAGTTTTCTCCACCATGGGAAGGACCGTACACGGTGGCCGAGGTGATCTGCCCAGCCGCCTACCGACTGAAGGACGACAACGGTAATATTTTCACCAACACTTGGAACATTGAGCAGTTACTACATTTATTTCCCTAACTCGGTTCATTACCAGTCCTTTCCCATTCAACACTTTCTCCTACAGCATCCCAGCCCGAACACTCTCGGCCTGGGTCACTCGGGGGCTCCATGGGGGTACGGCTCCACCCCCTCTTTTACTTTTTTGTGTAATCACGCACCTTGTCCAAATGAAAGGGTGCGCCCGAACGAAAGGGCATCCCGTCCTCTAAACTACCCTAAGAAACTTACGCTCTAGCTTGCAGACCGATCAGACCCCGCCATGACTATGGTTACAAGCCTCATGGGCCACGCCCAGATTCTTAAGATTGTAGCCTATGGTCAACGGGCAAGTTTGAAAGGAAAAGGGTGAAAAGCAAAAATTACTTAAGGGCAGAAACAAGGACGGGCGGGACAAGCTCCCAATCACAATTACAAATGAACATAAAACTGTTCACTTGGGGGCTCGCAGTCCCCCACAAATATATCTTATGTACCGAGAAGAAAAGGCATGGATGGAGTACGAGCACTCGTCCCAGGTCACTTGGGTAAACTGGCTTTCGGCCACCATCGACGCCTACATATCGTGCCTACTCGGCGTGCATCTCCGCTGCCACGCCGCTAGGCGCGCAGTAGATCAGGATGATGAGTCAGAGGCCGAGCATTCCGATGATGACGTCCGGCCTTCGACGGCCTGGGGAACGAGCACGGCATAGAGGACAAGGAAGCCATGGTTCCTCTTCCTCCCTCGGCAGCGCCCTCATCCTCCCATTCGGCCTCTCAGGCAAGAAACATCCAGGATGCACGGCGGATCCATGTTATGAGAATTCTTTTCGCATTGTGCCCCCCGGACATGCCCAAAGAGGCTCTAGAGGGAAGGAGCACGCCGACGCCTATTACTAGAAATCTTCTGGCATCATGAGGAACAGCCTAAGCCGCCCATGGTGAAGAGCAGGAGTCTAAAACCTACTAGATCGACAACCCGAGCTATGGGAACTCCAGATGCAGAAGCCCCTCCTATTTATAGCCAGGCGGCCGGCTACCGCCCAGGGATGGTTACAGTACGCGTCTATGAACGCGCGATAAAGGCTCCTAGCATCGAAGCGACAGTTCAGCAACCGCGCACTAAAGACGCCTGGCTCTAAGGCGATGGTTCGACTACCGCATAGTAAAAGGCGCTAGAAATTGAGGCGAAGGTACCGGGCCACGAGGCAACGGTACGATCCCCACGTGGAGTTCGTCCTTATCATTTTGGATACGGGGCCACCCCCCACAATGCGGCCCGTCTGCCCCACAAACAAGACAAAAAAAACAACACCCTTGTGTGCTCCCCCCAAGGAAGCAGCAGCCTACCGTCCGAAAGCCCCTTCACAGCTTCAACAAAGCCCTAAAGGGACTCAAGGGCTCCTGACGGGTCCATAGACCCGGGATCCCCAATGGAACTGCCTTGTCACAATGCTTGGCCCAACAAAGGGCACAGCAACAATGCACGCTTGGGCCGGCCCAGCTGCGGAACAAAGTGGAGGACTAGTTTAATTTAATCCTAAAGTAGTATGATGATAGCCTAAATATGAACTAATCACGCCTAATTAGTTCATATTTGTAACTTTCTAATTGGCATCCAAATCAAGACTTATCTTTTTCTGGGATACAAACTGGAAATTGCCTTCTTATCATGTGTAGGGATTTATTCTGGGATCCAAATAGGAAATTGGCTATCCCTCCAAGGCTAAAGCCACAACATCAACTTCCCTTCTTCCTGGCCACCTGCCGTGCCTCCCTGAGCCCGGCCACGTCTCATTTGGCGTCCGTCGGATAGAAGAGATCCGGTCGTTATTTGGTGTCCGTCGGATAGAAGAGATTCGGCTGTTCACAAGCACACATGCATGCATGTGGAATTTTGCAAAAAGCCCATCAGTTCTCCGCTAATTAACTTCGGGTTCAGGGAGGTCCCTCGCCAACCGTAACCACGTTTGGTTTCTTTGCGGCACGCCCCCTGAGTTCCAAAATATTTCAATACCATGAAGAGAACATTTCTCTTGGAGCCCTCCCCTTCCATGCCATCGGCTCCCGGCACCACACGGCTCGCTGCTACTTCCCCCTCCTTCCTTCCTCTCCGTCCTCGTGACGGGCGCTCGATCCCCACGTTACCGCCACACCAGGGAGCGTCCCTCGCTGCTCATCCCTTACCACGAGCAAGCAGACAGAGCGGATGTGGAGGCGACGCGAGCGTGCAGTGGGGAGGAGTGTGGCAGCCGGTGCATGGGAGGGGAGGAGCGGGTGTCTGGGCCACCGGGTTGTCGCTGCTACAGTCTCGCTGTCCTGGCCGCCGCTGCTGCCGCCGCAGCCAGTGCAAGAGTGCCCCCACCCGCGTGTACTCCTGCGTGAGCTCACCCTGCTCGCGGCCCCTCAAGAGGTGGCACCTCCATGATGACGGGCAGATCCCAATCGGACACCGCCCACTGGAGCAAGGCTTGTCCTCCTCACGGCTACATGGCGACAGCGACGCCCCTTGGAAGGCGTGGCCATGGGTGCTGGTACGGCGGCGCATGCCCCTGCATTCAACGCAACGCATGCGAGCTTCCACCAAGGCCAGCCGTCCGCCTACTCCATCGTTGGTTGCAGCTTCTGCCTGCTGCAGCTGCCTCATCCTTGCGCATTGTTGCTACACCTTCTTAGCCATGCGTGTAAGTATGTGTTCCATGAAATTCCCCTGGAGCTTCTATTTTTCGTTGACAAAAACCTAAACCTAAACCTGGTTACTGCTCTGTAGTTGTTCGGATTTCACGGTGGAGGAAAACATTTTATTTGTACTCCCTCCGTTCTCGAATATATGATGCCGTTGACTTATTCCTCCAACTTTGATCCAATATCTATTGAATGAGTTAGTTAACTAAAGTAAAAATGTATATCATTATATCTATTGTCAAATATACTTTAGATTTAATTTGTAGGTTTATCTATTTGTAAAAATATTTGTAGAAAAGATGAATAGTCAAACAAATGAAAAAAATCAATAGCGTCATATCATATATTTAAGAACGGAGGGAGTAGTTTCCAGCGACTCGTAAGAATCCGTTTTTACGGTTTTTTTTTCTTCTTCTTGCACATGTTTTTTCTTCTTCTTGCACATAATAGAGACAAAAAATCATTCCCACACCTTTATCTCCAACCGTCCAACTCTTAACATTCTAGTGGAACTGCCTCACGCGGATCTTCATCGATTGGCCCGTGCTCCTTCATGCCTTACGAGGCTTGCCTTCGCATTTCCCCGTGCGCTGCCTGGTCTTCCTACTCTTCCTACTCCCGACTCCACCGCCGCCACCTTGTGCGTTGCTCCACCTCCACCACCACCGCCAGGCCTACCACCACCTCCTACGCACATCATCCGCCGCTGCAACATCCTCTACCCTCCCCGCTATCTCCGCCCTCCTCCGACGTCGTCCCCGATGCCCTCGCCCCTGCTCCGGTCCCATCCTCGGACGTGGTAGCCCTCCCCCTCGGCGTTCTCCCCCTCTGACGTCATCCCCAGTGCCCGCCACTTCTTAGGCCCGTTCCTTCCATCTTCCGGTGGGATATTTAAATATTTGTTATCCTTATGGATGCGCTTACGTATTTTTCATCCCTCTATAAACGAAGCAACACATTTGCCATTTTCGTTGACGTTGTGCACCAACTCACCCGTGCTAGCATGGATCGGGATGAGAAAAGACCAAAACGTCCCTGCCTTATCCCTATTAGCTATCCATTTCCTCTCTCTCCACCACTTACGTGTGGGACCCACATCTTGGGGTCATCTTCAACCTTCGAACACTCTTGTGACCGCGAGCTGCTGCCGTTTCCGTGGCCGACGCTGCTCGTCCCCGTGGCACCAACCGTAGCGAGGAGCAACAAACCAAGCAATGGGGTCAAGGGATTCATCGAGGGCGACATCGCATCCATCGTGGCCGGCTGCTCCACCCACCCGCTCGACCTCATAAAGGTTTGCATGCAACTGCAAGGCGAGGACGCCACTGCAGCCGGCGCTCGCGTTCCACGTCACACCGTTTGAAGGTTGAAGATGACCCCCAAGAACGTGGGTTCCACACGTATAGTGGTGAACGAGAAGAAAGGGATATCTAATAGGGGATATGTGAGGGGTGTTTTGGTCTTTTTCCTATCCCGATCCATACTTGCACGGGTGAGTTGGCGCGCCACGTCAACGAAAATGATAAATGTGTTGCTTCATTTCTAGAGATTTCTAGAGGGTTGATAAATACGTAAACTTAAATATCCCCTTTAAATATCCTAACGAATATTTTTTCTTTTCTTTTGCCCGAAAATACCGCACAGCACACGGGAACGGACGGAAGAAAAGGGAAAAACCCTCCCGGCGCCGCCGCTAGACGCTAGCCACGGCGGGTCCATCAGTATCTGTGTCCGCCGCTTCCTCCTACGGGCTACGCTCTGGCCATCATCTCCCAGCGCTGCGGCCGCCGCCGGCCCCACTCGATCCTCCCCGGGGTTGGTCTTCTTCCAGCACCGCCCGCTTCCGGACTCCCTCCGGCCGCGCCTTCACCGGAAGCTTTGCCCACTGCAGGTATGCGGTACCCTGCGCCAGGATCTAATCACAGCTCCGCTTGATGCCTAGAATTAAGTGTGCGCGTTTTTATACACTGAAGTTGCGGTACTCTGCTCCTGAACGGTATCCACCTGTTGCGGTGTGGCCTTCTATTGATGTGAATTCTAATGTTCGTGGTCAGATTTGTTTCCTGCTGATGTAGATTATGTAGTAGAGACTTGTGTAACTATGGGTCAACTTTGCTGATTGAATGTCGGGCAACCGATTGCTTTCTGGCCCTTTGCTTTCAATAGGAATGGATTATTAGACCAGTCCCTTAGGTTTTGGTGGGAATATCAGTTCAGATTCAATTCCCCCAACAGAAGCGCATTCATCCCCTGCCCATCCAAAGGGGTTGAATGGGCCTAATTCCCATCCATCTATGCAAGATTGCTTCTCTCCTTTGTTTTTTTACAATTGTTTTGCTTACCTCAAAAATGTGACCATGATTGCTCTGCTTCTTGGTTTCAGTTTCTTTTGAGAATTGGTCATCATGGGGTGGGAGCTCACTGAGGTCCCTGGCAACCCAACGCCCTCCCTCCAGGGCTCCACAGGTATTCCAATCGCTTTAATTGCCCTAGCCTGCAATTGAATTTTATTGCTATTTGATTTTGTTTTTCTTGTTGCTTTGCATACCAGTTGATGTGGTGGCTGCCAACATTGAACCAAAGCTAGCCAACGCTCTCATTAGGTAAAGGACTTTTCATCCCTGTTCTTTTAGTTTGGATTCAAACTTTTCAGTGGTCTGTACTGTTTTGGGAGTTATTGTTTTGTTAAGAAATTCAGGAAATAATAGTTGGAGGGCTGCGCGTTGGATTAAGCAATGGGTGTCTAGAAAAGCCAATATTACATCTGGAATTTCTACTCTTCTGCATAGGAACATATAGTTGTCTTTGATTTTCAGTTATGTTGCATCCACCTGATATGAAATTCAAACCCCCAATGTTTCTATTTAGTTCTCTCTTCAATAAGAAAATCAACACCATGCTACATCTTTCTCTCTGCAAGTTGCAACGCCTTCCTGGTTGTGTTTGGCTTTAGCTTGACCAATTAGTGTGATAAACATTCCAAGTAATTTTTTTTTACTGGTCACAGGCAGTTGAGCACGATATGTCCTTTGGAAAATCTGAGGCATGTAAAGCGGGTTCGTCGATGTACTGATTGTGGTAGAATATGCAAATTCTCTCAATTTTCATTTTCTGTTTGCCTTCTGAGCACACTACTCATGGAAGACATGTCACTAGCTTTCTGAAAACACATGTTCTAAAAGTCATGCCATAGCTCTAGAAATACTCCTAAATGTCAGATACAGAATGATATTTATATTTTCTAGTCAAGCACAACCTTGTGATGCATCAAAAGTTACTTTTGCACAATCATTAGTGGAAAGTTTTATTATCATCGGGACGCAGGATGCCTTTTCTATTATTATCTTGTAAAATATCTACATATGCCAAAGTATTTGGTCCTTCAATGCAAAAAGTGCCTTTTTGCGCTGATTTGTGTCAGGTAGTAAGCAATTTTAATGAAGGAAAATCAGAGTAGCTAGAACTTAAACTGAGAAGCACAATATTTCAAGTTGTCCTACCATGTAACAAGTATTTCAGAACCCTTAATCTTGAACTAGTAAAAGCAGAACTGTTAGAATGTATTAGTGCTAATGGGCCTGTGGCCCCTGTTGTGTTTATAGGCCGGCTGGCAGCCCGCCTGTGGGCGCCGTCGGCCCAGGCGTGTGAAGGGTGGCGGTTAGGGTTTCCCAACCCTAGCCGCCCCTGCCTGGTCTCCCAGGCCTAAATATGGTTGTAGCCTGTGCTCCCGTATCAATCAATCTAATCATTCCTCGCCACAACATCTCTTTCATGGTATCACGAGTCTAGGTTTCAGCCCTAGGTCTCCAGCTTCCGCTTCTAGCGCGCCCTCGTCACCGCCGTCCTCGACATCTCTTTCAAGAACCAACCACCACAATGTGGAATTAAAATTGAGCAGATCATAGTATTTTTAAGCTTGGCTGGAGTTTTTTTGTTTCTAACTATTTATTGTATTACATTTTACAGGAAAATCTGACTTATCAATAATCCTATGCCTTTCTACTGGGTCTCAAACTTGTAGCAAACAGCTTCCTGGAGATGTACAAAAGATAGTGGATACTTATCAGTTGAGTCCTTTCATTGCGAAAGTAAGTAATGCTTTCATCCTTGGCTAAAATTTCATTTTGACAATTTTTTTGGGCATGTGAAAGTGCTAGCCATGCGATTCTGGATTGTATCCTTGACAGAACCTCTTATTTAGATAGACTTACCTTGTGCCCTTGTCATATATTGACATTCACTATTTGTTAAAGTCTTTCACAGGTTGCCAAGTGTTCCGCTACATCAAAAGAGGAGTGGGAAGAACAATGTAAACTTTGGCCAACTTCTTACCATCCTGCGCACAAGTATGTCCTAACTCTTATGTGTCTGGTTATGCATTTTCTTGTGGTGTTCTGTAGGATTTACAATGTCGGTTCATAATAATTCTCCCTCTGATCCCAAATATAAGTTTGTTAGGACATCGACATGGTCTCCAAAATTGCACTTTGACCAATAGTATCTATTGGAATATATTATTTTAAATAGAAAGAGTTACATAGTATGAAATATGTACCATAATGAATTTACATCCAGCCTCATGCTATCAATTTTAGTTATTGATTGTCAATGCTAAAAGGTTTGTATTAGCACAAAGCTAGATGGACTTATATTTGGGATTGTAGGAGTACTTGTTAGTTTCTTTGCCCAAACATGCAATATTTTCTAGGACACGTTACCTGTTGGGACCCCCTTTTTTTCAAAATGTTATCGATGAATTTAAGAGAAAAATAATTCTGTAGCTGAATCTCAAAATGAAGCAGTTACTTCAAAGTTCCAACCACCATCAATATACTTCTACAGAAGTTTTTCATGTCCCAACCAAGGTTGCCAGCAAAGCTGCTTCAGTTGATGGTGGAATTGGACCTCCAGTCTACCACTCTAGCCTATAGCACTGCCCTTGAACTGATAATACTCCTCCATCTTGCAGCATGACTCCATTCTTGATGGATCACTTTAATCTGCTTGGGTAGTTGCATCTGCATTCACAGCTCTAGTTCTCCTTGTTTGTTTATCCAGTGGTGTCCTGGACATTGGCAAGTGCATAGCTCTAGGGTCTAGAATTTTCAGTGGACAGTGGTGTTTGGTGGGCTCCTGGTTGTTTAACTTCAAGTTATGGCTCATTAATCATATATTTTAAATAATTATTTGACAGAATGGAATTACAGTAACAAATGTTTGCATCCAATTGGCAGTTGTTCATATAGTTTTGTTGTCCGTAGATATAGTTTAGTGCAGAGAATTAGAGTTGCATAGATGCTGCAGCTTTACTGAGTGGTCTTCAACTCTTCATTCAATTTTTTATTATGTGCTTAAGTATCCTTTCCTATGGATTTCTATGTTAATTTACAGCCTTGATATTATTCGTGGATTTCGAAATGACGAATTACCATCAATATTTAATTGCATGAAGACTGCTATTCAATTATCAAAGGTGACCACTCTTGGCTTAACAATGCCTCTTGGAAGCTATATTATAATTATTATATTGTGCTCCGTTATTTTCAAATGTATGTCTCATTGTGGAGCTGTGGGGGCTATGATTACTATTCTTAGGATGCTACTCAATTTCATTTTATGTGTAACTGTTTAGGGTAGGCATAAACGATTCTGAAAGTTTATGCACATTTAATTTAGTATCTCCTTTTGCTTGGTTAGCAACCATACCCAACACCACTCGTCAACAAATACCAAGCAATAAGTCCATGGCTTTGCGCAGACACCATTGAACCACCTGAAACAAGCAGAGCAGAATAGTTGGAGACCAAGTACGCCACCCCCAGCACTTGAGAGACCAGATCCAGTAGCTGGGGGACTAATTTGTGACACACAAAAAACTAGGCGACAACTAAATTGGTCGAAACCAATAAAACTTCTGCTGCTGGATTGGACTAATGGGTCAATGGCGATGGGTTGGGGCATGCAGCGTAGTTTTGAAGTTTGCGGTGGATTTGCGTCGCCACACTAAACTGGAGACTGTTTCTCTTTGAGCTAGCTTCTCAAGAAACCAGTTCCTAGAGTGTGATTCCATGAAGTTCTATTTCATCTTGCTGGATGATTGCTGTTCAATCATATACTTATTCACTAACCTCTACTTTGGTTATCTGTATCTACCAGGCAGGAAATGCTGCCATTATTGTTGATCCATCAAGTATGCAAATAATTGCGAAGGCTACAGACCAAACACACCAGCATGATACATCTGCAGAAGGAAACAAACTTGCTGAAGTGAAAGCAAATGATACCTTCTCTTTGGATGAATCAACTGAGAATAATGGCAATTTGTTACGGCCAAGCTCCCGTCTTTCTAAATGCAACAGTTTGAACATGGAAGTCTCATGTATAAATCCTTTGGGATGGACGAAACGAAGGACTACTGAGCAGAAGCCATTGCCCTGTGAAGGCTGTTTTGCATGGCATCCCTTGAGACATGCTGCCATGGTTGCCATTGAGAATGCCGCTGAGAGGGATAGAATGTTGTTCCCTTCATCGACTCCAATAACCATGCCAGATTCAAATGGCAATCTGGAGGATTATTCGGACAATGAACCAGCAAAAAGGCTAAAGACGGACACAAAAGTGAGCCTTGTTGCTTGTCATAAATTTCTCATTGCAATGCTGTCGTATAAACTGTCAATTATGCTTTCATTTCCTCTGTTTTTTTTCTGACATGGTGAAATTTGAACTTCAGGATAAAGAGCAATCTACAGATGAATCATGCTGTGGCGACTTGTCTGAAACCACCAGACCATATCTCTGCACAGGATTTGATATCTACCTTGTTTGGGAGCCATGTGCAATGTATGTTCACTGATATACTTTGACATCAATGTATATTCATAGTTTCATTTTTGCTCACATGTATGTTTGTTTAAAGGTGTGCGATGGCACTCGTACATCAAAGATTCAAGCGCGTGTTCTACGCTTTCCGGAATCCAGTTACTGGAGCGCTCGGTGGAGTCTACAGGTTGCATGGGGAGAAAAGTCTAAATCATCACTACAATGTATTTCAGGTTTCAGTACCTGAGACATACCTGAATGGTTTGAGTGACTGTTAAAAATACTGCTGACTGGACCTCCTTTTTATTTTATTTAGAAAAGAAGATCCATGAGGTTTCATTTTGCATCATGGATGCCATTTTTGGTACAAGGGCATATCAGGCTTCCATGATACTGTCTTGTTGTACCATTAAAAATTGCTCCTTCGGTTACCTTTAAAATAATTGGATGCTATTGACCTTTTATGCTCTTGGAGATATGGCATTGACCTGGGAGCTATTTCTTGCCTTTACTGTGCACAATTTGCGTCTGAGTCTACTAGCTGCGTCAAGGAGCTATCTGATCCTGATTTAAGTCTAAAGTTCATATAGGAGTGGTTAAGAATTTTTGTTCGTTGCATGCAACTTTTAAGCTCCGCCCTTATCTGTATTGGAGTTCTAAATATACGAACATCAAGCTGGCAACATGAAAAATCTAAAAGCAGTAATGCTCATTTCTCTTTTACAGAAACTGCAAGTCTGCATCTTCTGGAGGATGCTATCAGTACTCGGCCATTTACACCAAAAGAAGCTCTGAGGCTTTAAGCATTGCAAAAACTGTAAATCTTGCACATCTGCATGAGCATGCAACCAAATTTTCATCTTTATTCGAACAAACATACACTGAACACTCGCTCATCAAGAAGGCATTAAAACCTTTTGGTTCAAGGTCTAATCCTAACTCCTCCAAAAACAGAAACAAATGCAAACAACCTATCTTCTCATTTACACAGCTCACCACCATCACTAACTTGCTCCAAAAACGCATCACAGAAGCCAGCCTCGCAAGCTAGAAACATTCTTCTTCTTCATCCGCTGAGAGCTTAGTTTGCAGCCCTCCTTTGCATTGGTTCAGCTTCAGCCAAATGGCGACTTGGCCTTGTTGGATGAGGAGTAGATGGCGGAGAAGCTGCTGCTGCTGCAGCTGTTGCTGTGGCTGTTGCTCGGGCCCTGCCGGTACGACGGCGGCGTGCTCGACGTCGACGACGACGCCAGCTTGGCCGCCGCCGCCACCGGGGCATGACCATGATGGGACGGAGGCGGCGACGCGCCGCCCTTGAGGAGGACGTCCACGTTGGCCAGGTCCTCACGCTCCATCCTGATCTCCTTGAGCATCGCCGCCACGTCCTTCATCGTCGGGCGGTCGTCGGGCGTCGGGCTGACGCACAGCAGCGCCACGCCCATCACCTGCATCATCTCCTCCACCTCGCCATCCGACCGGCCCCGCAGCGCTGGGTCCAGCACATCGGCGCGGTCCCTGCACCGCCGCACCCAGTCCACCACGTGGAGCCCGTCCGGGATCGTCGGGTCGATCGGCTGCTTCCCCGTCAGCACCTCCAGCACCACCACGCCGTAGCTGTACACGTCGCTCTTCTCCGTGATCTTCATCATGTACCCGTACTCTGTACAACAGTGTTCATCTCAGTTCATCAACAATATAATGAAGTTCATCTCAACAAATTGCCACAATGTTTGGCAAATGTTTACAACTCATATACATTCAGAGTACTACTACATACCAGGGGCGATGTAGCCGTAGGATCCGGCGACGGTGTTGGACGACCGCCCAAAGTCGCCGTCCTCGACGAGCTTGGCGAGGCCGAAGTCGGCAATGTAGGCCTCGAAGTCGAGCCCGATGAGGATGTTGTTGGCCTTGATGTCGCGGTGCACGATCGGCGGCACGCAGTCGTGGTGGAGGTACGCGAGCCCCTGCGCCGCCCCCAGCACGATGCGGTACCGGACGTCCCACTCCAACTGTGCGCCGGCGCCTCGGCGTTCGTGGAGCACCGCGCCGAGGCTGCCGTTGGCCATGTAGTCGTACATGAGCAGCCGTGTTGTCTTGTTCCAGCAGCAGCCGAGGAACCGCACGATGTTCTTGTGTCGGATGGAGCCCAGCGTACGCACCTCCGCCGAGAACGAGTCCCGGACGCGGCCATTCGTGCCGCCGTCGTCCTTGCACGACGCTGCCGCCGCGTGGGTAGTGTTGGGCCACAGCTTCTTCACGGCAATCACCTCGCCGGTGTCGATGCTCACGCGGTACACCACGCCGGAGCAGCCCTTGCCGATGATGTTGGCGTCCACGAGACTCCTCACCACCTGGTCCACTGAGAAGCTCAGCTTCTGGAACGGCGTGAACTGCCACGGCCACGACAGGTCTCCGCCGCTCTCCGAGTCGCCGCCGCCACCACCGCCGCCGCCACTCTTCCCTCCGAAGCCCATGCGCCGCGCGCGCAGTATGCCGATCATGCCGAGGACCATCGCCACCGTCGCCGTCACCAGTAGCGCGATGGCCAGCTTGAGGCGGTGCACGCGCTGCGCCTCCTCGGCGGTGTTCATCACCGGGTGCCCGTTGGCATCAATGCTCACGAAGCACACGTCCCCGCCCCTGGTGCAGAGCCCAGCGTTGCCGGTGAGGCACGACGCCGAGAGCTGTCGGAACAGTTTCGTGTCGGGGAGGTACCCGGAGAAGTTGTTGTTGGACACGTTGAGCGTGACGAGGTTGTCCAGCCCAGCGAGCGGCGCGAGGCTGCCGTCAAGCGCGTTGTGCGAGAGGTCGAGCACAGAGAGCTTGCTCAGCACCGATATTTTCTCCGGGATCAGCCCGGTGAGGCCGTTCCGGCTCAGATTAAGAGCAATGTCGAGCCCGTCGATGTCGCAGAGCTCGTTGGGGATGCTTCCGGTGAGATCGTTGTCACTGAGGTCGAGGAGCTCGAGGTTGCGGCACTGCCCGAGCGCCGGCGGTATCGGCCCGGACAGCGAGTTACCGCAGAGCACCAGCCTGCTCAGCGTCTCCAGCTTGCCGAACGCGTCGGGCACGGCGCCAGTGAGGCGGTTGTGCGAGACGTCGAGCTCCTGCAGGCTGTGCACGGCGGCGAGAGTCTCCGGCAGCGGGCCGGAGAGCGAGTTGTTGCTGAGGTCAAGCATCTGGAGCTGTGAGCAGTTGCCGAGCTCGGCCGGCACCGGCCCGGCGAGCCGGTTGCTTCCGAGGTCGAGGAAGTTGATGCTCTTCATGCCCGACACGGACGCCGGGATCGACCCCGCGATGCGGTTGCCGCCGAGCCGCAGCCGCACAAGGCTCGCCGCCTTGCCGATCTCCAGCGGCAGCGGGCCGGAGAGGTCGTTGGAGAGGAGGAGCAGCTTGGTGAGGTTGCGGAGGAGGAAGAGCCCCGGTGGTATGATTCCGGTGAGGTGGTTGTGGGAGAGGTCGAGCGCCTGGAGGTTGCTGAGGGACGCGAGCGCCGCCGGGATGGAGCCCTCAAGCTGGTTCTGCCAGGCGAAGAAGACCTGGAGCCCGGCGAGGCGGCCGAGCTCCGGCGGGATGAGGCCGGAGATCTCGTTGGTGTCCACCTGCAGCTGGATGAGCGAGGTGGCGTTGGCGAGCGACGGCGGGAGGGTGCCGGTGATGTTGTTGTCGCTGAGCATGAGGTCCTGCAGCGCCGGCAGCCGGCCGAGCGACGCCGGGATGGTGCCGGAGATGGAGTTGATGGAGAGGTCGAGGGAGACGAGCGAGGTGAGGTTGCCGAAGGAGTCCGGGATGGGGCCCGTCAGCGCGTTCTGCCAGAGGAGGAGCTTCTGGAGCTGTGGCAGGGCGCCGAGCGATGGCGGCAGCGGGCCGGAGAGGGAGTTTTCGTAGAGGTAGATGTTGGTGAGGTTGGAGCAGTTGCCGAGCTCCGGCGGGATGGCGCCGGAGAGCTCCGTCGTGTAGATGGACAGCGTCTCGAGGCTCTGGAGCTGGCCGAGGGACGCCGGGAGCGGGCCGGAGATCTTGGTGTCGGCGAGGCCGAGCACGGCGAGGTTGGAGAGCTTGGAGAAGGAGTCCGGTATCGGGCCCGCCAGGTCGCGGTTGCCGCCGGCGCGCAGTGACTCTAGCAGCCGCAGCTCGCCGAGCGACGGCGGGAGCTCGCCGGAGAGGCGGTTGTCGAACAGGAGGAGGTTCTTGAGCGATGGCGCGAGGCCGGCGAGCTCGGGAGGGATGGGCCCTGACAGCTGGTTGGAGTTGAGCGCCAGCGTCTCCAGCGCCGTGGAGTTGCCGAGCGACGGCGGGATGGGGCCAGTGAGCGCGTTGCCGCTGATGTCAAGAACGGCGAGGCGGCGGCACCGCCACAGGTCGTCGGGGACGCCGCCGGTCAGATTGGCATCGGAAACCACGAACGAGACGAGCCCGGGCAGCGCGGCGCAGAGGCCCGCCGGGACCGGGACCGCGAGGTGCACGGACTGGAAGGACACGGATGTTACGACGCCGCCGCCGCCGTCGCAGGAGACGTGGGACCAGTTGCACGGGGACGCGGCCGCCGGGGACCAGTCCGGCGGCCGCGCTGCCGTGGTGTTGAGCCAGGCCGTCAGGAAGGCGACCTCTGACGAGCCCGCGGCCGCAGCAGCAGTGGGGAAGGTGGCGGCGAGGAGGAGGTGGAGTAAGAGGAGGGGAAGGGAGAGGAGGAGGTGGCGGCGGCGCATGGGGCTTGGCGATGGCAATGGCAACGGCAGCCGCATGAAAAACTGCGCGGTGTTTGGGGCTCGGGCAGTGCACAATGCCCCAAGCAAGGGCTTGCTTGCTGCCCCCCTGCTGGATTGGGAGTGGCGATGATCTCAATGGAGATGGAATGGGGGATTCAATGCAGTGTGGAGGAAGGAGGAGGAGCAGGAGCTCTCTCTGTCTCTCTCCCTTGCTAGCTTCTCTCTCTTCCTCAAAACCCTCAAAGGTGTTTGCTTGTGTCCTGCGGCTTGCTGCCTGCTTGGTTGTTGCAGGAGGAGGTGGACGATGGATGGGTGCTTGCATCAAGGCATTGGGCTCCTCAAAACCCTCTCTTCTCTGTTCTCTCTCTTGGTGGTGGAGAGAGAAAGCACTTGCATCGGAGGGCGGGAAAGAAATTAGTGCGGCACTGACAAATTAGGGGAGAGGACGAGGGATTAGCAATGCCTCTCTGCCTAGCTCTTTTTTCTTTGAGCGTTTTCTACTCGCAAATGCTACGTACACCTTGCCGCTTGCCAACGGCCTAGCGCGAATCTCTACACGCTGCTTTGCATGCTGGACGGCTTGGATGCCAAGCATCAAGTTGGTTTGTATTGTATGGGCGGCTAAAGTGGTATTTCGTCCATTTGATTTTTGTAAAGGTATATAAGGATTTTAAAGTCAAACTTCATAATTTTAATCAACATAATTAGACAAACTTTATACTAGTATGCTAGCTTAGTGTGTATAAAAGTTACACGATATTTCTGGTATTGAAATGACGGCATTGACTTTGTAACAATTAATAATATATTGCAAGGTAAAGTGATGGTCAAAGTGTAGCTCTAAAGATTATTTTCGGATCCTAAAATGCCAACGAAACAGTATTGATAAATCACATCCAATATGAGCATAAATGTTGTTGTATTGTGTATGTATGCAGTGCGTGTTTCCGATATATTGCGATAGAATATTTTTTTTCCTATGTAGATATATGTGACTCCAATAGTAAAACTTAAATTCAAGTTCCAGATGTGTTGATATATGTATACTTGTTTTGGAATTGATCTGAATTGTTAGAGCAGTTGTTATTATATTTCTTTATTCAACGGAACTGCACTCATAATAAGTAGCAATAAAATTAATTTGATGAGTAAAGAGAGCACCTTTTGTAGCCAGCAGCCACTCTGCATCCTGTCACTGCCGCTTACCCGGTTTGAAAATTACATTCTCTGTGCCCTGGATATAGCCACACTCAAGGGGTGAACAATTAATTCTTTCGTCTGTACTTTGCTCAGTCATTTCACTATGAAATATTGGTTGAGCAAAAAGAAGTTGGCTCAAAACGAACTGCCGGTGCAGAATGCCAGGTGCTTGGTATGAGGTGATAAATTTTAGTAGGGTCACATTGGATGTTCGGATACTAATTAGGAGGACTAAATATGAGCTAATTATAAAAATAATTGCACAGATGGAGTCTAATTCGCGAGATGAATCTATTAAAGCTAATTAATCCAGCATTAGCACCACATTTGTCAAATCATGGATGAATTAGGCTTAATAGATTCGTCTCGCGAATTAGACTCCATCTGTGCAATTATTTTTGTAATTAAATTATGTTTAATAGTCCTAATTAGTATCAAATATCTGATGTGACAGGTGCTAAAGTTTAGTGAGGGTGTTTCAAACACCCCCTTAATGCAGCTAACTATATGTGAAGTTGCACCAGCAATTTTGATGGATCTGCTAATTCTGCATAGACATTTTTGTGTGTTTCCCCAGACTGTGTCCATTATTTGAAATGATAAACAGACGTACGGCACTGCCAGCCTGTCCCTCTCTAATCCAGTGGTTAGTCGTCAGTACAGTACTAGTGTATTGTTAGCATAGAGGTGTGAAGATGCCGGCATGGGTTATTCATTGGATTAAGTACTGCACTCACGCGCCCGCTCAGAGCGGGTGCCGCCTATGCATCATATGCCGCTGCCACGAGCCACAATCTATAAGCCTAAACAAGATTACTTAGTACTGTAACTATTTAGTTACCGTAGCGTCTTATTACAGCGTCACCTCTGGGTTTTACAGCCATCACCTTTGTTTCTTGCAAGCTATTGTGTGGATATGCACGTGGGAGCAAGCGTTGAGTTGGAATTTTGGATGATGAACGAGCTAGTGCTTGTCGACCTGGAGCAACTCTCCAAAATAACAGCACATTGCAAAGGAAAAAAATGAAGGATTAATTAATGAGACGCAAACCAAGATAAAGTTAAAAGATTACTCTATGTGAGTTGAGGGTTAATTACTTAGGTAATTCATGGTCGATCCTTTTTACTTTTACATTCACATTTGAGGCCCTCTTAGATGCAATTTTTGTACTACGAGCTAAGTGCAGATACATATATAAAGGGTTAACAAATTACATTTATATTGATGAAGTCATCCCTAAACAAAGGAGTTGGCAAATTGGTAGGTTCAGCAAACCAAGGAAAAAGAGAATATCCAATCTCTTCTCTTTTGAATCATTTAAAATAACATTCCTTGTAGTCAAGCAATTTCCTCATGATCCATTTTATTAAGTATTTTTGTTGAGCTTTGTTACAATAGTTTTAAAGTATCAATTCTTATTTTACTTTAAATAAGAATTAAATAGATTTACACATACTAAAAGGGTATCACAGTAATTTCTCACTATTTTTGTACTTGGTCCCACCAAATTGGTACTTCATAGTACTTCTCTTTAGGTACTTCACGGTACTTTTTTTGTTTCCACCGTTTGATTTCTCAGAATGGACAGCTCTCATTTTTGTTATCCCTTTAGTATATCTTTTTTCTTTTACCTGATCTTAGTGTTGGCGTTTTTTATGGATTGCCATTTCAAGTATGGCTCCTATTGGCAAATATTGTTGGGAATCGCTCAAAAAGACACTGTCTTCTTCAGCAAGAGCCAACTAGCCTCGCAAAATCAAGACTATTGTACAAATTCACTTAACCTTGCTGGATCTAAGCAGGCATGAAAACCATGTTGACCTCGCATCTTCTCTGTTGTTTTGATCTCAAAGCTAAGGATCATTTGCTAATGGCTAAGATATGAAATGACTTACCCTGTTTTTCTACTCAGGGTCATTGCTGAGCTATACGCGTCGAGGTTGAAGGCACGAAGCTAAGCAACTTTTCCAGCACGAGGCTCAGAAGCTTTCAAGCACGAGGCTAAGGAGTTTTCCAGCACGAGGTTAAAGACACAATGGCGTGAAAAGCATGACTACAAGGAGGCGTGGGAAGCGTGAACACCAGGAGGCATGATTAGCGTGACTGCTAGGGAGCGTGATAAGCGTGACTCGGTAGGAGAGTTCAATTTGTAAAGTTACCCCAAAAATCTTTATGTATAGTATATTCTAGGAATGTAGTAGGTGAGAAAGGGTATTCATGGTATGTAAAATGACCTCCGGGTCACTATAAAAGGGGAGCCCTACCCCATTGTAAAGAGACGGATAATTTCAAAAGAAATTGCAAGTGCTTTTGCATTCCATTTGTTGTGTTCGAGTCTTATTAAGATTTGTTTCCCAACAAATATAAGTGATGTCAAGGTCGGTATTAATACAACAGAATCAATCGCGAAGGACTGCCAACAAACTAAAATAAAACAAATTCGATATCGTTTTGAATACCAAGTTTACCCACAGCAATGTCGTGTACTTGCAAATAAATTCTGACAATATAAGGATGCTTTGTGCAACTTAAACGCAAGCTGTGAAAAAGTTGAAATCAAATGGTAACATTCAGAATGAAGGTGGGATGGGTGTGACTTCTTAGGGGTGGTTAATACTTTAACAACTTTACCACGTTAGCCCTATGATACATTATTCCTGACCAAGTACTACTATTCCTACTGCATTAACAGTGTTTACACTACAGTCTAACCCTCTGCCTAATCTAGCATTAAAATATTGACAGTCTCATCTTAACCAGATGGCTCAATACTAGGCTCTGCCTCGGGCTCTGGGCTTGTGGCTACCTATTTAAATTGAAGCCATGTTAGGCTGCTGGTAACTAGTCAATTGTGGCCCAGGAAAAGAATCTCTCAAAGTGTTATGATTTGAATGGGCTTGTGGGGTTTCTTTTGAGGTAAAGCTGAAGGAATTGGGAGGCATAATAGCACTGGATTAGGATGACTTGTGGTGGGGTTCATCCTTCAGTGTCTTCATGATACATATACTAGTGCCACAAGAGGGACATAGACAACAAGAGTAACTATTTTGAAGGGTTTATTTTCCTGCATATTCTTGAAGTCAGCAATAGGCCATAGGACTCCAATCTTGTGTGAGAATGTGTAGTTGCTAATACAGTACACTAGATAGGTTGTAGATATGAAAAAGAATGTGGTTAGCTGTGGACTGTGGTTTATGGGGATGATCGATGTATGATTCATATAGTGAAAAATTATAAAGGTGTCAATTTGTGTTGATGTTTATTTATGCTTTATTTTCTTTACATGCTCATTTCTTTAAAACATGGTAACTTATGCTTATTGTGTTTGTTGTCGCGGAAATAAAGTTGTACAAAATCTAGTCCTCCAAGTTGTTTGACAAATGACTCTGAAGTTAGAGTTATTATGTTGTTCTATACTATTTTTATTATCCCTCTCACATTTCCATACATCCAATCCATCCATCGATGCAACACAATAATATATTTTTCAGTAGCTCAATTTAGAAAATAAATGAAAACTTGCAAAACACTAAAAATATCTAAAAGCATTCTAAAATGTAGGCTTCATCTCAGCTTGGAATTGTGGATTGTAGCATTTAGAATCGGAAGCTGAAATAAGCAAGCCACTTCTCACTCCAGATTGTAACAATATAATCCATAGATAAATTGCTACGATCGAACAATCTGATCCGCCCAGATTGTAGATTGTTACAATATACAAGCTGCTTTTTACAATCTCAAGCTGAAACAAATATATCCATAACAGGTTTGCAACGTCAAATGGGGTTACATATGTCCCCGTCTGTTCATGAGACGCTCCTCTATTCTTCATCTTTCTGGTGAAAGTTGAACTAAAGAAAACTACAGACAGTTGCGCCACAATGCTAAATGCAAACTTCCCTACAGTCTAAAAAGTTCTAGTCAAATGTGACCAATCAACTTTTGGTTGCACATATAGGTTTTGGCTTAAAGTTGAGTTGTCTCTTTTTTCTTTAGCTGTTGGATGTCACTCAATTGGTTAGGTCATACTGCTAGTTCCTGGTTTTGGGGGGTTTAAAGAATCGCGCCACATTGGAAAGTTTGGCACAGGGGACCCAATTGACGGCCAGTTGGTATCATGGGACAGTGACAAGAAAGATTGCCACTCGTGTGCATTTAAGACATTATGATTGGTCTCAAAGATTATATATCAAAGGATTCAATAGTAATGCTGGTGCCGTTCAGTTTGAGAGATCTCTCTCATTTTTTATGCTACCTACTCCCTCTATTTTAAATTGTAGTCATTTTAACTTTTCTAGGTTTATAAATATTATTATTCACCTAGACATACACTATATCTACATGCATAATAATATCTATGAACTAAAAAAAGCTAAAACAACCTACAATTTGGAACGAAGGAGTAATTATTATTCAAGGGAGTAATTGTTATTCATACTTCCCCTATCTTCTATATGATATTGTAACAATTGACAATATGGAAAAGGTTTGAGTACAAATTAAAACAAGATGAAAGTTACAAATTATTTATGAAAATTATCAGAAATATATTGGCAGAGATTCTACAACCGTGCAAAATTTAAAAATTTAATGATTGAACTTAATTTTCTTCGGTCTTACAAAGTTTTCTAAACCATCAAAATTTCTTCATGAATCTCACTCATCCAGACACCTCTTTAATGGGGGTGGGGGTGTTGAACAGATGTGGTATCGCCACTACGGGGTTATTTCTTGGTTTCGTCCAGTCATTAATAACTTGATTATTTTTAGATAATACGTGCTCACACTTACGGTTTACCTATACCTCAATCAAGCCATTTATTTGAAAACAAAAGAAAGAGGACCTATGTGAAATACTGGAAATTTTGAAAGGTTTACAATTTATTAGTAGTGCAACATGTTTCCCATTATTTCTGATCAATATGGTTTACTGTATTGTTCAAACCCCGAGAACTGATATAATAAGCCGTGCAGCAGAGAGAATCATGATCGATTGTGGGTAACAAAGGCGAGACGTAAGGACATGCTCCATGTAGAGATTAAACTGTTAAAACTTCAAGAAGTGAATCATGCAGTGCATGTGGATCCTGGAAAAAGTACATGCGGCGCAAGCTGTAAAAATTCTTCTTACCAAATGCCACTAAATTACTGCTTTGTTGCTCTGCAGCCTGCAGGCACAAAGCTGGAGGAGCAGGTTTACTCGCAAAAACAAGAGGTTCTAGATCCCAATGCAATGCCCATTTTCTTTTCTAGATCCAAGTAGAGTGTTATCCTAGTTAATTGCATCAAGATATGGTTAAACAACTCAGATATTTTTACTGCATAAAGTGTACTATTTCAAAGGATGCAGTACAAATTTACTTGGAGCTGTTAGATACAGTTATTGAATGATGGCACTTCACATTAAATTGGCCATATTTTCATTTAGAAAACTGGAGAGAAAATATTAATAATAATCCTTCCAACCTTCACATTTATGACAATTGAACACCAATTTTTCTCTTTTGTGGAGAACAAGCCATAAGTATAGCTCAAATTCTGCTATAATCGACACAAAATAAATAAAAAAACTCAAGACAATTTCTTTCTCATATATACCGTACCAAAAATCAAAGCCAGTGGACAACTTACAACAATATAAGTAGTGGTACATGGGAATAACTCACCAGAAAAGGAAGAAATTGCTAGTGTAGAGCACACGATAGTGAAAATAAACTCTTTAAACGTTCCTTACGGTGGAACCAACCTACCCGGCATAGGCGTAGCTAGGGCACGTGAATACCCAAGATTTTGGTGAAAAAACTTATTATACATAGTATATATGAGTATTGATCTAGCCCAAATTTGTCTCCACCGATCTAAATGGAGCTCAACTCAGTAACTTGTCAAGCGAAATCAAAAATAAACTGTGTTTGGATGGGAGACAATGTAGGATGGGACGATCCCGTCCCAGTTTTTTGGGATGGGATGATTCCATTTCATGTTTGGTTGAATGGAATGGGTCCGTTCCAATTTTTTATTTGGTTGGAGACATTGCAACAGACGGGATGAGCACCGTTTTCTCCTTCTGTCAGATACCGTTTGTGAGGTCCACCTATCATACTAAGCACCTTCTTCCTCCTGGGGCCACGCCACCCTGCCGTCCCCGATCCACGCAACGCGGGCACGACAGCTAGGTGCACACGGGCTAAGGTGACGTGGCTAGTAGGCCATCGTTGTACTTTTGATATTATTAAGATGTTATGGCCCTATATATTGCATCGCATAATTTTTAGAGTAAATTTCACCTGCGGTATTTAAATTTGTCTTGAGTTCTCATCCGATCCTAGTACTCTCAAAATGCACAAAACGATTCTTAAACTTATCCCAAGCTATTATTCTGATCCCGGTACTTTCAAAATGCACATAACAGTCCCTAAATTTGTCACAAGCTCTTATCCACGTCCATAAACTTTGCTTCGGTACTTTCAAAATGCACATAATAGTTCCTAAACTTGTCTTGAGCTCTCATCCACGCTCATAAACTTGCTCCGGGCTCTCATCTACTAAAAATTTAAGTGAGGTTTAAACTTGAGACAAGTTTAAGGACCACTGAGGAAATTTGCTCTTTTTTTTTACTTTACAACAAATACCATGAGCTAAATTCCTGACTACACCACTGCTACTCGGGTTCAAGTTTAAACTTAACACAGGTCTTTAGTGCTATTCTTTTAGTGGTATGCAACCAATGGCGGAGGGAGGGGGGCGCCCAGGGGCCAGGCCCCCTATGGTTTAGAATTTTCCACTATAAATTTTAAATTTGATCAAATCTTGAGTAAACTTAGCACTGCTGGGCCCCCTAACAATGGAAAAACGGGATTCCTGGCTACACCCGTGTATGCAACATGGCCATTAACAGTGAGTCACCTATGGTGATTTCATCAATCTCAAAATCTGCCAGCATACTCTCTCAGAGGTGTACCGTGTTTGAAAGAAAAAAAACTTAAACCCTAAAAAGCATCTCAGCGTGCACATAATCACACCACACCACCCATCCCACACCCTCTTCTGCTGTCAAAGTGTAGACCTCCAAATAAGGGGGTGTTTGGCCAGGAGGGGCTAAATTTTAGCCCCTGTCACATCGGATGTTTGGACACTAATTAGGAGTATTAAACATAGTCTAATTACAAAACTAATTGCACAACCCCTAGGCTAAATCGCGAGACGAATCTATTAAGCCTAATTAGTCCATGATTTGATAATGTGGTGCTACAGTAACCATTCGCTAATGATGGATTAATTAGGCTTAATAGATTCGTCTCGCGATTTAGCCTAGGGGTTCTGCTATTAGTTTTATAATTAGCTCATATTTAATCCTCCTAATTAGCATTCGAACGTGTGATGTGACAGGGCTAAAGTTTAGCCCGTGGCATCCAAACGCCCCCTAAATTACCCACATCCCGAGGTTAATGAGGGCACACCACATGCATGTTACAACTAGATTCCATTTGCACCGCTTTTTTCAACAGATACAGCACAAGATTACAACTAGGCCCTGTAGGCAGGCACATGCGAGATGGATTTACCGCGAAACCATCCAAAATATGCGACCTGTATCCGTTCATCACAGAATAGTGGGGCAACCGCAAGAGACGCGTTTTTCGTTTTTCGGGAGAACAGACGCATAGTATTGGTGACTGGTGAGGCCTAGTTAAAAGGTTGCAAAGATTTGACAAATCCACATTATCACATTCCAATGTCATCATGAAACTTGGGAGTTAAAAGAAAAAAACATAGCTAGCAAGCTCATCTGAACATTTTGTCTAGACATTATAACTTTATGTCTGTCATATCAGAACATTTTCCAACCAAAATTGTACCAGCATTCCATATGTAATTATTTTGTTTAGACGCCATTTGTAATTAGTTAAAATAGCCGCGAATGCACTCTTTATTTTATTAAATAGATGTCTATTTTACTACCCTCAATAACCCATTGAACAAAATGTCAACTCGATTTACTCCCAACGCAATTTCAGTTGGTTCACTCCAGTCCTACAATGGGAATCATCTTTGTTTTCCCCCTCTCTACGTACTACGTGAGTTGTAAGTACAAATTTTCCCATGGTACATAGCACACTATCAGGTTCTAAGATACACCGTTGTTGATGCAGATACCACGGGACCACTATACAAAGGATCCTACTAATATCCATCTTCAGAAAAGTTGCCAACTGGCAACCAAATCGATCATTCAAGTTACAGGCAGTAAAACTTCATAAACATCAGCGCAGCACCATGTGCCTATAGACACCAAAAGTTGTAAGATTCTAATAACATTGTGTGCATGACTTAAAATACGGATCAGAGTAGAAAAGGTTGACCCATTGCAAGTTTTCAGCATTCATCCAAGCGTACCATGCCCTCCGGAGATTTCAAGGAATCTGACTTCCTTAGCCTATGACCCATCCATTTCCACAACCACAGGAGCAAACTGCACTCAGATTGAAATAACAATTTCACTAAAGTGTCGTAAGAGAGAGGTGATATCGCTTGTGATCATGATCCAAATTACCTCGTCATCTTCATCAATGAGGTTAACTGCATTGTCCTCAAGATCCCATCCAAATGTAGTCTCCAGAAGCGCTTTTAATTTTCTAGCCTGCACATGGAATGGAAATGTTGAGAGATATCCTACAGTTACACTAATATGTCTGAAACCAATTTTCTCATCATTTTGCACATTAAGGATCACAGTAACCATTTAGCTAGTTCTGCCCATGCTAATTAAATCACCGAATACGAAGCTATCAGTTTACATGCAAAATTCAAGTGCAAAATACAGACTTGCTAGCAAAATTTGTGTAAGCAAAGAGAACGTTCAGAAATGCCAACCCATGATAGAAGGTCTCCATCGACGACGGGGGCTTCAAATACTACTGTAAAGAAATCCTGCAAACAGTAACTAAGAGAAATCAGAAAGTGCATGTAAACCAATTTGTGAAGTCACCAGCACATTTTCAGGCAAACTATTTCATACTCAAAACATGTTTTCTTCTCGAACTATGCAGGAGAGCTGCGTGTCATTCCATTAAGGTAGAAAAAAAAAGCACACGAGTCTGGTTAGACCCTACTCAAGTACAAGAGAACCCCACACACCCACACACTAAAAACTAAACAGATGCGCCACCATCTACAAAAACAACGACCAGAAACCTTCGGGGTCTAAACGCCCAAGGTTGGCGACCTAACCAAGAGCTCCTGGAGCTTTCTTGCTCCGGCACTGCACCAAAGGGCGCCTTCATTGCAGACAGCCCGCAGAACCTCCTGAATGCAAGGCCTAGCATTATCAAACACACAAGAGTTTTGGTGTTTCCAAACCTCCCAAGCGACCAGAATAATCAAGGAATTGAGGCCCTTCCAAAATTCCTTGGGAGCTGCTGAGATTGCTCTCCACCACCAATTGGAGAAGCGAGATGTTGAGGGATCAGGTGCCACCATAGAAATGTCCAGCTGCTGGAGATCAATGTCCAGACCTGGCGGGTGAACACGCAACCTACCAGCACACGGTGAATAGTCCCCTCCGCTTGATCACATAGAGGACAAGCCTCGGGATGCGCCAGACCCCTTTTTGCGAGGCGATCCGCCGTCCAGCACCGATTGTGGAAAACCAGCCAGATAAAGAACTTGCAACGAGGAGGCGCCCAGCTTTTCCAAATCCTTCTCCAGGGACCAAATTTAATGGTTCCCACAAAGAAGGCAGCATAGGCAGATTTACTGGTGTATAACCCAGATTGGGTTAATTTCCAAGTGAATTGATCTGGTACCTCATGTTGTAGGACTATTCCATCCACTAAATCCCATAACTGAAGATACTCAATAAGGACTTGAACTGTGAGAGCACCTTTGATGTCATCCACCCATCTGCGGTTCTGAAGAGCTTGAGCCACACTTCGTTGCTTGGCTGTTCGCTTGGGCACGCAATTGAATAAGCTGGGGGCCAATTCAGCCAATGTGTGACCATCCAGCCATCTGTCTGTCCAGAACAAAATTTGCTCACCATTACCTACAATTGCATCGACCGCAATGTTGAAAAGGGCTTGGGCCTTGCGGGGGACATTTACTGGAAGTCCAGCCCATGGCCTATATGGATCAGTCTTGTTTGCCCACAGCCAACGAATCCTCAAAGCACACCCCAGAAGCTCTAGGTTGTGAATTCCAAGGCCGCCATATTCGAGGGGCCGCTGCACTCTCTCCCAAGCTACCAAGCAGTTGCCACCATTAGCCTGCTCCCTTCCCTTCCACAGGAATCCCCTTCTCTTATCAATAGCTTTGAGAACCCATTTCGGTGAATCCATGGCAATTAGATGATAAATGGGAGCAGCTGTCAAAACTGCTCGAACCATTTTCAATCTTCCAGCTCTGTTCATTAGAGAAGCCTACCATCCAGGGAGATAATCTGCCACCTTGTCAATAAGAGGCAATAAAACCTCCTTGGTCGGTTTACTAATAGTGAGAGGCAGCCCACGATAATTGCATGGAAACTCTTTGATGGCACAAGAGAGAATGTCAGCTGTGAGGGCCACTTCCTCATCAGAACAATGGATGGGGGAGACTGAGCTTTTGGACAGGTTGGTTTGAAGCCCAGAGGCATGCCCAAAGAGATCAAGCAGTTGCCTGAATATATGCAAATCATCCCTAGTAGGCCTCAAAAAACCACTGCATCATCCGCATAAAAAGAAACCCGGTGCCAGGCCTGCTGAATGGCCAAAGGTTTCAGCATGTGTTCCCTTGTAGCGTACTCTATCATGGAATTCAGGACATTCATAACAATGATGAAGAGCATAGGGGAGAGGGGGTCTCCCTGCCTAAGACCACGTCGATGATGGATAATCTCCCCTGGCTCACCGTTCACTAGGACTTGAGTTGAGGATGTAGACAGAAGCAGACATAAAAGATCACGCCAGCGCTGTTCAAACCCCACGACTTAAAATTTCCAGCAAAAACGACCAAGAAACTGAGTCGAAGGCCTTAGAAATATTTAGTTTGAGAAGGATGTGGGCCTCTTTCTTGTTCTTATGCAGCAATCTTACCATCTGTTGGACAAACATGAAGTTATCATGGATACGACATCCTCTCACAAAGGCACTCTGATTTGTGGAGACCAGAGAGGGGAGTAAAGGGGCCAGCGGGTTAGCCATGATCTTGGCCACAAGCTTAGCAAAGCTATGGATCAGGCTTATTGGCCGGAAGTCCTTAACTTGGGTAGCATCCTGCTTCTTAGGCAAAAGAGTGGTGAAGGCCGTATTAAAAAGTCTGAATCTGAACACATGACCTCGATAGATTGCATCTGAGCCATTAGAAGGTCACCCTAGATGATATTCCAACAAGATTTATAGAACCTGCCTGTGAAACCATCCGGTCCAGGGGCCTTATCCATGGGCATGTCCTTTATGGTTGCCCACACCTCGTCTTCTTGGAAGGGAGCATCGAGAGTTGAGAGTTCATGTTGCTGTATGACAATCTCAGCAAGGTCAATTGTGTAACTCCGATCCTCAGCTCTACCAAGGAGATTATCATAGAAATTAGACACCACTGCCTGTTTTTCCTCCTGGGAAACTGCTAGTTGATCACCATCCTGCAATTTGGGAATAAAATTCTTCTTCTTCCTGAACCTGGCTTGCTGATGAAAGAAAGCTGTATTAGCGTCTCCCTCTTGGAGGTATAAAATTCTAGAACACAGCCGGGCGATTGTACGCTCCAAAGAGGCCAAACCAAGACAATGGAGCTTGAGCTTCCTGCGCAGCCACTCTTCGTTTTCAGACAGCATCCTAGAGTCTCTCTCAATTTCAAGTCGATGGAGGATCTCTTTGGCCATCCCAAGTTGGGCTTTGATGTTCCCGACCTTCCTCTGTCCCCATTTTTTAGACCTTTACTAAGCCTTTGTAATTTCAGAAATAGGCGCTCAACTGCACAATTGGACCGCACAGGTGCTTCCGAGTTCTGTTTAACAGCATCCAGAAAGCCTGGTACCTTTGTCCAGAAGTTTTCGAAGTGAAATCGACGGTTGCCACCAGTACACACTTTGAGACCAAGGATGAGGGGACAGTGATCAGATACGCCTGCCGTCGTACTTTGAAGTACTGAATCTGGAAAGATGCATTCCCATTCAACACAGCAGAACGCCCTGTCCAGTCTGACCAAAGTGGGGGAACGCCTCTCATTTGACCATGTATATTTTCGACCAAACAAGGGAATCTCTTTTACTTCCATATCATCTAAGAAGCATCTGAATCTGCCCATCATTGCTCTATACAAGTTCGTGTTGTTCTTATCAGCAGCTTGATAAATGAGGGTGAAATCCCCTGCTACCAGCCAAGGTCCATTACATCGAGCATGAATGTTCGTGAGTTCTTGCAGGAAAAGGACCTTCTCATCGTCTCCTTGAGGTCCATAAACCCCAGTGAACCACCAATTACGACCATCCTGCTCGGCAAACAGAACTGAAACTGAGTAGGAATCTACCCTTGTGGCAATGGCCTGGCAGGAGCATCCTTTCCAGGCAATCAGAACCCCACCTCTGGTTCCATCAGCCGGAAGGGCTATGAACTTGTCAGAGGCAGTGCCAAACACAGAGAGGAACAGGCGCTGTGACATGTCGGCAACCTTGGTTTCTTGGAGACAAACGATATCAGCATTACTAGAGAGAATGGTCTCCCGGACAGAATTCCAACGATCCTTCTGATTAAGACCGCGTGCATTCCAAATTAGAATAGAGAATGGATTCATTGTGAAGACAAAAAAGCCGACCAGAAAAGAACCAGATTACAGCATCGCAAGGACCTCCGTGGAGCGCACTTCATCTCCTTCCCCAACCGTCCAGCCAAAAATAGCAGCCATGGCAGAGACGTGGGAGTCTGAGAGCAAAGGCTTGTAAAGCTTACTGTAACTGTCTTGCGCTGCTAGGTCAAGCACCTCACGCTCCCCAAATCCAAGGTGCCTCATTACTCTTCTGGGCATCTGTCACAGCTGGCCCTGGCAAGCAAGGCTTGGTTGCCACCACATGACGACTTCGACATGGCAGGGACCCAGGCAGGGGTGCTTTCTTCCAGTGCTTCTGAATCACTGGTTGGGGAAGAAGCTTGTCCACAGATTTGCAGACCCTTGATAGCCTCTGAATCGGAGTAGCCAAGGATGACTCCACCTGGGAATCGGGTGCTGCCGGTGGAGAGGAGGCCCTGGCACGGCGCCTCTGCCGGGAGTACACGCGGAGAGGGGAAGAGACATCCTCCATCGGGCGTGGCTCGACCTGCGCAGCAGCTCCAGGATGGACGACCCCGATGGTCGCCACCGCGAGGCCTCCATAGCACCCAGGCCGGCAGCAGCGTCTGGAACAGGGGTGTCACTGTCCGGAACAGAAGGACCATCCTCCAAGCGTGGCTCGGCCAGTGCAGCTGCATCTCCTGGATGGCCAATCCCTGAGAGTGGCTCGACCGGTGCGGTAGCAGCCCCTGGGTGGCTGGCCTCGGTGTCCGCCGCCGCCAAGGATTCATCGGCGGCCACGCTGACAGTGTCGCCCAGAACAGGGGCATTCCCCTTATCCATCTGAGCAGGAGGGGCTTCTGGGCTCACAAAACTCTCCAGAACTGGATCGCAGGACCTAAGCCGTCGCCACCAGCAGCTGGAGGCTCGATGATGTCGAGATCCATCTCAGTAGGGATCCGAGGGGGGGGACGAGCACCACGCCACCACCCGGAAGACGTCGCGCCGACCCGCAGTGTCCGGGTGAACGCCGCTGATCCAGCAGAACTTGTTGAGCAGCAGTTTCGACGTAGACAACTCCCACGCATGCGCCGGTATGCCCGGAGTTCTATGTCCACCGCTGATGATAAGCTTGCCACCAAAGAATTCATGAAGCGAGTCCATCGCATGACGTGTAGATGGAGGCGGGGGCTCACAATCGGCCGTCCTCCATTGTAAATTCTTCTTGTTGTCTCATCGTCCGGTAGAGCCAGAAGGAAACTCGCAGGCCCAAGTCGGAGAAGAGAAAGCGCTTCCCCGTCGACCTCATACCGACAAGCAATCAGCTCCTTGACGGAGAACTCCATGTCATCTTGGCCAGACCCGATCACAGAGATTACCAAGGCCTTACCCAGGGCATCCTCATGCTGAGCAATGCTAGGCGAGCGATCGATGATCCGTCTCGGCTAGAGACTCATCCCCGCTCGTCTGCAGAGAGAGATCAGCTGGGTTTGCAGCACCATCCTCACCAGGCTGAGAACAGGAGTCCCTGCCCTGATCGCCACTGGCCGAGCGCCGCCTACGCCTACCTTGATCCGCAGTGCTAGCGTCAGTCTGTCCGGAGTGGGCCTGAACATGATCCAGCGGTGGTGGTGGGGGAGCAGAGATAGGGCGCCACACCATCAAGCGCCGTGGGGAAGGTCCCGGCGGTGGATAAGCCCGCCGGCCCAGCGGTGGAGACGCACGCCGACGGACGGGGCAATCAACAAAGCGATGCCCGAGCCCAGCAGTGGAAGCAGTGCGGGACTCAAAACATGTTTGAACGTGTTTCTTTAAAACTTTGGTTCATTCTGCAGTCTGAGGTCAGAAATCTGAAATATGGACATGCATCAAACAGGAAATCAAGTTAACTTGAATATCTTCTTCTCGTTTAGGTATAAAAAGGCATTTTAAAACATTCAAGGGTGGAGGAAAACAGTAGCCATTGAAGAGACAAATTACCCATTTACACGGCCCATGATAGTATGGATTTGATGAAAAACAGTACCATCATTGTGAACCTTGGCTGATGTCAAATACAGGCACAGCCTGAAGGGATCAGGGTATATGAAGGAAGATCAACTAAGGGCAGATGTAAGATAACTTCAGATGAGAAGACGGCATAAGCTTAGTTGATAATGGATAGAAAGCTAGCATATCTATACGGACAAATCTACCTAAAAACTCCTATCTAGTCTCTTAACACACGGAATAGAGAAACAACCCAACCAACAAGGAACTAAATATTCTTTTCTGGTCAAGAATTCAAGATATGATCAATTCTGCCTAGAGTGCGCCACATTTCCATTTTTAACATATACTTCTGGTTAGTCATAATAAGGATATGACAAAAATAATAGTATCTTAACCCATGTGCACATCTTGTTGTCAACACTGTACAAACAAAAAATTACCTTGGAAAGACGGTACAGGAATATGTCTCTTGAAAACCATGCTTCATCCAAAAACGGGGAGTTGCCCACATCCTCACTTCTGGAACTGGAATCTTGGGTACGTTGAAACCCATGCTTGAGTTGATAGTAAAATGTCCTTAGAAACTAAATGGAACACAAGCAGATAGCAGATAGAAATCTGTTAGGTCCACATAGTTTGATATATTATCCCAGATAATTTAGTAAACACATGCTTGAGCTCAGAAATGAAAAATGGAGTGGCTAGTTAATACCTTTACAAACATGTTAGTCCTTGTATGAAGAGGCTGCAGGGATAACAAAAGAAAGGGTCAAACAAGCACGCGAATTGTCCATATCATAATTAGAGAAAGAAAGAAATCAAGAGGGAAACCACACCAATAAAGTGGTTAGATCTCAAAAAGCAAGATCCTGGCTAGTAGAATTTGGTCTTCTATCAATTTTGAATTTCATTCTGAGTTTTTCTAACCTTGATTTTTGGGATCCAATTTATAATACTAGGCATGACTTTTTTTAATGTGTGGGTGGGGTTACAGTTCTGAACCACGATGGCGACTGTATGAACTGTTAAAACCTAACATACACCAGTCATCATGTAATTTGAGCAGAAATTTCATAAAGAAGTACAGTGACTTAGCTTTATCAAGATGTGCACTGAGTTAGAAGTTCAGACATAGAACTTGTTCCAGAGGGGGCCTAATTGTTGCTAATGAGGTATTGAAACTTAAAAACAGCTATGGACTGCAATTGAACATTTCACGCGGAAGCATGGTCTCTCAACTTCATCAATACAAATCACTGATGTACAAAATATGAAACCAATACATTTTCCAAGGTGATAAAGGAATCATAATCCATGTATTCACCACAAGAATAAATATGTTCCAGTAACATTGTAGAGTAAAAGGAAGCCCAATATAAAATTATATCCTTCAATATATCAGAAGAAACGATAACAATGCTGGTTAAGATTAAGAATAGCATAGTACTTACAGCTTCACTACAGCTCAAGAGAAGACTGACTAATGCTTTCCACTGCATAAAAGCCTCCAGTGACTGTCCCATCTACACAACTCAAATACATCAGAGAATGGTCTAGTGGAACTGTAACTCATTAACGAAAAATTTAGTGTTGTCTGTAGTACCATAAAAGCTATGAAAGCAAACTGCAGCTCTCCCAAGAGTAAATCTTCTTGGCCTTGATAATTTTTGGCCAAAACACTTTCCAGCAAGCTTGTCTGAGAAGTAGAACAGCCTCATCAACAATCAATTATAAGATGTCAACTCAATGACGATTGCTGTTGTACATGTGATATCTATGGGATGGATTACTTTGAGCAAACAACCCAATGATAGAAATTTACAACCTACTTACAGATTGTATTGCAATTTCAAACAAATTATAGATGGTAGTAAGATTCACATATGGAAGTTTAAAGCAGCAGCAAATCAATGGAGTCATGCCTACTGATAACCATGTTGACAATCAATCTACAATTGCACTCTCTTTTACCGTTCAATTCCAGAATGATATATGCATGAGTCGACTATAAATGATAAGAACATTACTTTGTCCAAGTTCAGTGATGTCAAGTCACCCCCAGAAACGTTCTTATGCTTAACTGAAGCAGGGATACTTGTGTAATAGCATCCTCTCCGCTCAGACTGCACAGGAACATTCTTTGTAAACTTGCTTTCTCTTAGTTGTTCCATCAGGCGTCTCTCCATGTCACTTTGGGGAGCTTTATCCATCCATGATGACTCCCATGCAATTGTAATTTCCCCTCCAATTGGTTCTGGATGAATGAATCAACACGATTATTTTCTACTTCATTAATTGATTTCATCAAAACATATCATCATGCGACTATTTCCGCAAGGGAAAATTGGTTTCATAGCATCAAAAGATCACCACATCTGGAAAATACCATTGAAAGTTTGCCGTCCTATAAAATACCATCGAAAGATTCAACCGTCAACTGAAAATAACATTTCGTGACGTTCGACTGGAAATGCCGTTAACGTCGTCCGTCTTAGACGTATCCTCCCTTCCATTTTTCTTCCGATCTTCCCAATGCTGAACGCCTTCCTCGTCCCTCCGTTGCGCCGGCAAGCTGCTGCTTCTTCCTTCAGCCCCAGGCCGCCACCTGCCCCTGCTCCAGGCCGTGCTGCGTCGCTACTGCGGCCGGGCCAACGCCCTCACTGCATCCAGTCGTGGTGCGAGGCGCTTCCCCTATGCCCTCGCTCGGGCGTTGCGACGTACCTGAGGGCGTCGATTTGATGGACTTGAAGATTGCAGTGGTGGATTTAGTGCTTGCCCGCGCGAGAAATTTGGAAGCAAGCAGGTGCTTCTAATGCTATATAGAGAAGGGAGGGGAAAATCAAGTAGAACGAGGATATAGGCATGCTCCATGCTGCTTGCTTGCTCTGTTCGAAGATGCAAGAGCTGAGCAGGTGCTGCCGTGCTGCTTGCTTGCTTGCTGATTTGAGCAGCACCCTCGGCCTCGCATCCTTGGCGGCGTGGAGCTCGGACTGTAGCTGGAGGTGGCCAGGGGCCTAGTAGGTGGCTGCAGGCTTCTGCGTGCCCATGGCGCACGATCAAGAAGAGGGAAGGAGCAGCCGGTGC